>NC_092052.1:82368890-82615330 GCF_003086295.3 Arachis hypogaea
TGAGCTTAGTGTTGCACGTGAAGAGGCCATTTGTGGAGTTGAACGCCAGTTCTGTGCCAGTTTGGGCGTTCAACTCTGGTTTTGGATCCTTTTCTGGCGCTGGACGCCAGATTTGGGCAGAAGGCTGGCGTTGAACGCCATTTTACGTCGTCAATTCTTGGCCAAAGTATGGACTATTATATATTGCTGGAAAGCCCTGGATGTCTCCTTTCCAACGCAATTGGAAGCGCGCCATTTCGAGTTCTGTAGCTCCAGAAAATCCACTTTGAGTGCAGGGAGGTCAGAATCCAACAGCATCAGCAGTCCTTTTTCAACCTCTGAATCTGATTTTTGCTCAAGTCTCTCAATTTCAGCCAGAAATTACCTAAAATCACAGAAAAAACACAAACTCATAGTAGAGTCCAGAAATGTGAATTTAACATAAAAACTAATGAAAACATCCCTAAAAGTAACTAGATCCTACTACTAAAAACAATGCCAAAAAGCGTATAAATTATCCACTCATCAGCGGCATTCAGCCTGATGAAATCATATTCTCTGTAAGCAATCCTTGCCTACAAGTGCGGCATTCTAGCCGTGTATGAACTTGAATGATCCCATTGCATCAGTAACTGAATACCTGTGTCTGTGGTCGTACCACTATCTATCTGACTGCCTTCACGCAGCAGATCATTACATAATCATTCTCATTATCATCATTCATCATCATTCTCATTATTCATCATCATTTCACATTCTTATGCAGTACTCTTTCTTTCTCTGTTCAATCATACTGTACAAACTTTCATCTTTTACTTTACAATATCCTGGCTCAAACCATTTCTCTTTATCATATTATTCTTTTCTTTTTGTATCTCTTTACTTTACTCTGGTTACTCTGTGCTCTGTGTTACTTTATTCTGCTCAGATTTCTCTGTTTAACATGTGTATTTAAAGCTTATGTAAATTTCAGTATGAATAGTTAGCCTGTCCCAAGTATAGGTTCATCAAGTCTATACTGAAATAGTTTAACTTTTCATATAACACCTAACCCTAGTCACAACTCAAGTACTAACTAAGTTGTCCTAGTTCGTTCACTAGTCTCTGTCTGTTTTTCTGTCATTAAAATTTTACAGACTTTTTCTTTGGTTTTTATCTTTTCTTTAACTTTTTATCTTTTCTTTATCTTTGCCTCACTATCATGTTATTACCACTCCCTAAGTGTTTTATGAAGGTAATTATGAGATTCTGCACTTAAAGTTATCTTTCTAAAGCTTTTACAGAAAATTGCCTTTTCCGTATTATTTTATTATTTTATAAAAATATTATTTTTAATTAAATATTATTATTTAATATTTTATTATTATTTATTATTTTAATACTAAATTTTCGAAAATTAACTTACCTTTTACTTTTAACCTTTAAAATTCACTTTTTACCACCCGTAACTTTTAATATTTCTACTTTTACCAGCCTATCTTCCAGAAATTACCATATAACCCCTTAAACACCAAAAATTTTACTTCCTTGCCCTTTCTAAGATCTAAAAGGTGTTCTTCAATGTTCTTCACCATACTCAAAGTGTTCTTCATGCTCTTCGTATATTCTTCAAATTCTTTCTCTATTTTTACCTGTTTTTCAGTCTTTTCAGCAACTGATTTTTACCAAAATTCAAAATAAATTTTCAGCCACTAAAACCCCATATTTTCTACATGATTTTAACATAAATTGAACCTCAATTTAAGCTCTAGGGTTTCGTTTTCCAGCAGCCACAAGAACACACATTCATAGCTTGAATTTCATCAAATTTTCACCAAAATTTCAACAAGAATTACTCATACAAACAATCAATTTCAAGCACAGCCAAAACATATCATAATCACACAACTCAAACACAATCAATCAACATTAAATTTGTCAATCCCTACCTGGTTTTGCTGCTCATAATTCGGTTAAACTTTCAGGTGGTCCTTAAGCACTTTTTCCTCCTAAATCACATCAAGAACAACTTTAAATCCAAAAACTCTCAACTGACCAAATCTCACTCAGTATGTTAGGAAGAGATATCTCACCTTATACTTGCTGGAAATTCACGTTTCTTGGCCCTCAAGTCAGGTTAAGCATGATTCCTAAGGAAGAACATCAAGAAAACACATGTTTTGCATGGTTTTCCTTGAAAACCGAATTGAAATGGGAGGGAGACATCCATGTCACCTTATTTCCATCCTTGATAAGTTACATGGTTATGTAGAGGAAGCAAAGAGGATCATTTTGGTGAAATCGGAGTTTTGATTGGAGTTTTAGTTCAGAAGAAATCAAGCTTTGAAGATTAAGTGTTCATGAAAGTTTCTCTCTTTTCTCTCTTGTTATTTCGGCCAAAATGATGAAATGAGACAGCCTTGGAGGTCTTGGGGGTGTAAGGTGAGTTGTGATTGGTTGGCTTGGAGGTGGATTAAAATAATATTAAAATATCTCTGGTGTACAACTACTAAAACTAGGTGTATCGAAACACTCGTAAAAACATCTCTAAAAATTATTTTCTGAGCTACTAGCATAAATACACTAGTAACATATTTATTATGAGATGTATAATGAGGCCTTAGCTTACTAAATTCATCAGAGAGTGCTGGTGCTAAGCTGCACAGTAAACCGTAAACCGGTTAAACCGATTTTCTGTTTTTAACAAAAATAGACCAGGTAACCTTATAATGTCATTCAAGCATTTCTAAACTAATATAATGATATATTATACTATTATCTCTCTCCTCTCATGAATCGAGTCGGGTTCGTCAAACAGAGACTATTTACGAAAATCAGAATCAAAACTGCCAACTGATACGGTTCAAAAACAAGGTTCTTCGTGATTGCATTATCGAGCTTGCCTCAGAGGAGGTTCTAACTTAAGATACATAATGATAATGAGGATTGAGATGCTTGATGATATAACAGAGGTGTTCCTTTATTGATCTTCCGGAGAAATCTGTACTTTCAGAAAAGATCTCATGTACTCGAAAATCAGGGTTGTTACATTCTACCCTCCTAAAAGAAAATTTTACCCTCAAAATTTCAGTTACCTAGAACAGATGTGGGTAATCAGCTCTCATCTTATCTTCCAATCCCAAGTTGCTCTTCTTCTCCTCTTGGTTCCCATGCTACTTTGACTAAGCGAATAGTCTTGCCTCTTAGCTGCTTATCACTTCTTTCTACGATCTGAACTGGTGATGCTTGATATGTCAAATCATTTTATAACTGTACTGTTTTTGGTTGTGAAACGTGACTCTCACGGGAACATATTTCTTAAGTTTCAGAATAAAAAAAACATCATGAAGGTTTGATAAATAAGGAGGAAGGGCTATTTGATAAGCTACTAGACTGACTCTTTTAAGTATTTGGAAAGGTTCTATGTATTGTGGGTTAAGCTTTTTAGTCTTAAGGGCTCTACCTATTCCAGTAATCGAAGTTACTTCTAGAAAGACATGGTTTCCCTCACTAAACTCTAAGGGTCTATGTCTATTATCGGCATAGCTCTTTTCGGCCTTGTGCTGTCTGGATCTTCCGACGAATCTTCTTTATCTTCTCAGTAGTTTCTTACACTAAGTTTGTACCTAAGACACTAGCTTCCCCATCATCATTCCAACACAATGGTGTCCGACATCTTCTTTCGTAGAGAGCTTCGTTTGGTGCCATCCGATACTTTATTGGCAACTATTGTTGTAGACAAATTCGACATACTTATCCCAGCTGCTTTGGTTGTCCATCATACATAATCGTAACATGTCTTCTAACGTCTGGATTGTCTGCTCTGATTTCCGTCTATCTGAGGATGGTATGCTATACTCGTGTGCAATTCTGTTTCCAATGCTTTCTGAAAAGCTCCCCAAATCTAGTAGTAAACCTCGAAACTTGATCTGAGACAATTTACAAGGTATCCCATGTAGTCGTACGTTTTCTTGAATATATATTCGTTTCAGCCTTTCTAAAGTATAGTCAACTCGAATCGGAAGGAAGTGCGCTGACTTTGTCAACCTGTCCACAATTACCCAGATGGTATCATGTCCTGTTGAGGTCCTTGGCAATCCCGTGACAAAATCCATAGTAATCTGCTCCCATTTCCATTTGGTATTTCTAAGGGTTGCAGGGTTCCTGACAGCTTCTGATGTTCCACCTTCATCTTCTGGCAGGTTAAATATTTTGAGACATAATCAGCTACTTCTTTCTTTAAGCCCGGCCACCAGAACATTTGTTTCAAATCTCGATACATCTTTGTCACTCCAGATGCATAGAAAATCTACTTTGGTGAGCTTCAACAAGAATCTTTTGTCGCAATTCTCCAGAGTTAGGCACACAAATTCTATTCTTGTACCTCTATAGGCCACTACGATCCTATCTCACATCTTCTGGTTCTTCTATGTTCATCCGTCTCAGCATCGTCATCATTTTGAGCCTGTGCTTGTGTTGCTGAATACTAATCTTAAAATTTGGTGTTATATGCAATTGGGCCAAACGGACTCCACTTGACGTCTCAGTCATAGCCAACTTAAGGTCCTCAATTTCCGCAAGTAGCTTTTCTTCATTATCATCATCCAAGAGATGCTCAAATTCTTCCTGCTCAAAGCGTCTGCCACCACGGTCGCTTTCCCTGGGTGATAACTTAATTTGAAATCATAGTCCTTCAAAAATTCCATCCACCTTCGCTGTCCAGAATTCGCATTTTGATAGTTTATCATATAACTTCCGAGTCCTCAGTGTCTGCAATACAGTCCTTAGATGCTCTTCATGCACTCTTTCTGTCTTCGAATAGAGGAGAATATCGTCTATGAAAACTACTACAAACTGATCAAGGTACGGACAGAAAATACGATTTATGTAATCTATGAAAATCGTAGGAGCATTAGTTAGTCCAAACGACATAACCGTATACTCCTAGTGACCATAACGAGTTCTAAATACAGTCTTCGGTATATCTGATTCTTTCACTCGAATCTAGTGATAGCTCGATCGAAAATCAATCTTCGAGAACACAGTTGCACCTTCCAACTGATCCATCAAATCATCTATCCGTGGAAGTGGATACTTGTTCTTGATAGTGTCTTTATTTAACTGTCGGTAATCTACGCAAAGTCTGATTCCACTGTCCTTCTTCTTTACTAGCAATACTGGAGCTCCCCAAGACGATGCACTAGGACGAATAAATTCCTTTTCAAGTAGCTCATCCAACTACTTCTTCAACTTTGCAAGTTCCAGTGGTGACATCCGGCACGGTGCTATGGAAATCGGTTCGGTTCCAGGTACTAGTTTAATGCTGAATTCTATCTCTCACTAAGGAGGAAACTCAGGTATGTCGTCCGCAAAATATCAGGAAATTCCTTCACCACTCGGATTCGTTCTAAGCTTAGTTCACTATCATTCGAGCTAGCCACTAACAGAACGTACCCCTCATAATCCCTCCCGTCTAAGGCAACTCTTACAGAATTCAGATATAAGGTGTGGGACAGAAATGGTTTAGTACATAGACTATCAGATGGAATAACAGTAGTTCTTTTAAAATAATCAAGGAAAGCATGATACTTAGATAACCAATCTAATCCTAAAATAACTTCTAAACCACATAGAGGTAAACAGATTAGATCGTGTATAAAAGTCCTGTTCCTAATAGCGAATGGTACTTGCAGGCACACTAAACTGGTCAAAGCATTTTGGGATGCAGGTGTATGGACAATCAAGTAAAAATTCAATTTAAAGAAATATAATCCTAACTCGTAAAAATAGTTAGAGAAATAAAGAATGTGATGCACCCGAATCATACAGTACAGTTAGAAATCGATTCTTGACATAAACTGACCTTGAATGAGGGCGTTCGATTGCACAACAACGTCAATAGTGATAGCAAACACTCGTCCTTGTTGCTGGGTTCTAACTGAATTTTGAGTAAATCCCTTCGGACAATCCTTGGCAAAATGTCCTAGTTCTCCACAAGCATAGCAATTAGGTGATCCAAACTGGCGAGACCTGTTATTATGCTCTTTTCCGCATTGCTTACATGCAGTGTTTATGTAAGCCTAATGGGCTCGTTTACCATTGCCTTGCCTTACTTTACCTCCATTCTTACCCGTACAGCGAGCAGTAATGTTACCAACTTGTAGGTTCTTATACTGTCGTATACCACGCGCTTTAAAATGCACCATTCTCCCAGCTGCCTGATGATTGCTAAGATGCCTTGGTGGAAATCCTTGGTGACTCACCTTGGCCACAGTCACTTTCTTAATACATTCTTCCATTAACTTGCTCTTGTTGACTAATTCAGCAAAATTACGTATCTCCAACGAAAGTATTGAACTCATCAGATCATCACGAAGGCTTCTTTCAAACTTCAAGCACTTCCATTCTTCAAAGTCAGCAGGATTCCCTTGACAGGTCTTAGAGAAATGACACAAGTCATCGAAATTACGAGCATACTCAGCAACAGTCATATCCCCTTACCTCAGCTGCATAAGCTTTATCTCTTTAGCATCACGCACTGCTCTTGGGAAATATTTCTTGTAGAATTCATCTTTAAAAATATCCCAAGGAATGTCACCTTCATTACGTTGTAGCAGTCGCTGTATCCCCTGCCACCAGTACTCAGCTTCTCCCTCGAGCATATAAGTAGCAAACTCCACGTGTTGTCCTTCTGGAACATGCTGCGCTCTCAGTGATCGTTCAATACCTCGAAACCAGTTATCAGCGTCAGTCGCAACGAGTGTACCTTTGAACTTAGGCGGATTAACCTTCAGAAAGGTCACAAGGGTCATAGGTCTTTCAGGATGCCCTAAGTTATTCTCATCATTCCCATTTCTCTCTCCAAGACATTCAAAAGCCCTAGCCGCTGTTACCGCAGCTTCATGCACTACTTCAGCGCGTTGTTCATGGTAGCCATAAACATTTTCTGTTCCCTCTCGTAGTTAACATTAGGAATTCCTTCCCGTACGCCTCGTCTCCATGAACCCATTGTAGTCCTGTTCACACCAAACAATCATTGTTAAGGTGATCAGTCTTAACACTTCAAGTCAAGTGTGAACATTCCCAAAATGAAAACACAGAAACAATCATGCAACATATACCACTGGGATATCCTATACGCATGAACACACAACAGAGTATGCAATGAAGCATAGTGAGTCCACTCCCCAGGCTCTACGGGAATGAACTGCTCTGATACCAAATTGTAATGACCCAATTTTCAATATGTCTAGATCATACCAGAAACTGAGCGCTACCAATTTGTCTTCCTAATTATTATCTATTATTTATCATATAAGCCTGATTCGTTGTTAAAAGCGTAGTTAATTTGTGAGGTGTATTTTTTTTTGAAAATGTTTGGATTAATAGACAGAATCATTTATAATCAATTCACAAATAATAACAGATAAAACAGTTATAAACAACCACACATAAATACATCACAAGTAGTTGACAACATTGGTGATTCAGCCTTTATTAGAATATAGACTGTTAGTTAGAACACCCCTATATATAGCTAAATAATATCTATATACATGTATATACATACAACATCCCAGGTCCTGACCTGTTCAAGAGGTCCCTAAGCTGGCACCTAGGCTAGCCTAGACTCTATACTCACCTAGTCCCTCTAAACTACTAAAGCGAGGGAAAGTATGTTCTAGGTCTTCAAAACTCAAGTCAGGTGGAACGTCATCAAAAGATAGAACATCATCTGCTACTCCTCTGTATGATCAGACTTTTCCACAGGACGTCTCTCTGGTACCTCGTGAAGTAGCCACAAAATAGGAATCTCGTACACAGGATTTAGGTTAAAGTGTGCATACGAACGGGGTGCAGACATTGGCTAGTCTCACAGTATATACATATAATCAGAGAATGATATTCACCCTAGACTCAGAAGACTATCTAGAGCAGGATCCTTTTCTTGCGAACGGTCATCAGCGAACTATGGTAAGGTACTCTTACTTCCATCTGAAGGGGGGAGGGAGAGAGAAGGGGTAAGAACTGGGGAGTTGTTAGTAAGGTCAGGGTTATTAGTTACATTCATTAATTCTATGTTGTTTAGCAGACTCTTAGCAGAATACAAAGAAGTAGTAATTAGAAAACACAGATAAGTAGAGAAGATAAAGAAAACAGATAGCAGAACACAAACAGAAGAATACAAGAAAATAACACAAGCACAGAGAATGGAATACAAACAAGGAAACCATACATTCATACCACCATCATAACAAAGGAAATGCGTAACCAAGTATGATGCATGTCTAGTCCTAGCGCAGGTAATGAGCTCATCTGTCGGTTTTTACCCGCTCCCGACGTAACCCGAAGTAGCTGAAACGGGTATGGTTTTCCAGTCAGCATAGGTACAGTTCTCACTAACCGACGTATGCGTCATATCCTCTGTAAGCAAACTCTTCCTTACAGGTGGCGACATTCCAGCCGTGTATGAAATCATATTCTCTGTAAGCAATCCTTGCCTTACAGGTGCGGCATTCTAGCCGTGTATGAATTAATATCCTCTGCAAGTGATCTCAGGTTATCAGTTGCAGGTACAACTCTCAATAGCTGTGTAACACTGGACAACGTTCTGTGGTCGTACCACTATCTATCTGACGGCTTTCACGCAGCAGATCATTACATAATCATTCTCATTATCATCATTCATCATCATTCTCATTATTCATCATCATTTTCACATTCTTATGCAGTACCTCTTTCTTTCTCTGTTCAATCATACTGTACAAACTTTACATCTTTCACTTTTACAATATCCTAGCTCAAACCATTTCTCTTTATCATATTATTCTTTTCTCTTTGTATCTCTTTACTTTACTCTGGTTACTCTGTGCTCTGTGTTACTTTATTCTGATCTGATTTCTCTGTTTAACATGTGTATTTAAAGCTTATGTAAATTTCGGTATGAATAGTTAGCCTGTACCAGGTATAGGTTCATTAAGTCTATACTGAAATAGTTTAACTTTTCATATAACACCTAACCCTAGTCGCAACTCAGGTACTAACTAAGTTGCCCTAGTTCGTTCACTAGTCTCTGTCTGTTTTTCTGTCATTAAAATTTTACAGACTTTTTCTTTGGTTTTTATCTTTTCTTTAACTTTTTATCTTTTCTTTATCTTTGCCTCACTATCATGTTATTACCACTCCCTAAGTGTTTTATGAAGGTAATTATGAGATTCTGCACTTAAAGTTGTCTTTCTAAAGCTTTTACAGAAAACTACCTTTTCCGCATTATTTTATTATTATTTATTATTTTAATACTAAATTTTCAAAAATTAACTTACCTTTTACTTTTAACCTTTAAAATTCACTTTTTACCATCCGTAACTTTTAATATTTCTACTTTTACCACCCTATCTTCCAGAAATTACCATATAACCCCTTAAACACCAGAAATTTTAAAGGAATGTTCTAAGATCTAAAAGGTGTTCTTCAATGTTCTTCACCACACTCAAAGTGTTCTTCGTGTTCTTCGTATATTCTTCAAATTCTTTCTCTGTTTTTACCCGTTTTTCAGTCTTTTCAGCAACCGATTTTTACCAAAATTCAAAATAGATTTCCAGCCACTAAAACCCCATATTTTCTACATGATTTTAACACAAATTGAACCTCAATTTAAGCTTTAGGGTTTTGTTTTCCAGCAGCCACAAGAACACACATTTATAGCTTGAATTTCATCAAATTTCATCAAATTTTCACCAAAATTTCAACAAGAATTACTCATACAAACAATCAATTTCAAGCACAGCCAAACCATATCATAATCACACAACTCAAACACAATCAATCAAGATTAAATTCGTCAATCCCTACCTGGTTTTGCTGCTCCTAATTCGGTTAAACTTTCAGGTGGTCCTTAAGCACTTTTTCCTCCTAAATCACATCAAGAACAACTTTAAATCCAAAAACTCTCAACTGACCAAATCTCACTCAGTATGTTAGGAAGAGATATCTCACCTTATACTTGCTGGAAATTCACGTTTCTTGGCCCTCAAGTCAAGTTAAGCATGATTCCTAAGGAAGAACATCAAGAAAACACATGTTTTGCATGGTTTTCCTTGAAAACCGAATTGAAATGGGAGGGAGACAGCCATCTCACCTTATTTCCATCCTTGATAAGTTACATGGTTATGTAGAGGAAGAAGAGAGGATCATTTTGGTGAAATCAGAGTTTTGATTTGAGTTTTAGTTCAGAAGAAATCAAGTTTTGAAGATTAAGTATTCATGAAAGTTTCTCTCTTTTCTCTCTTGTTATTTTCGGCCAAAATGATGAAATGAGACAGCCTTGGAGGTCTTGGAGGTGTAAGGTGAGTTGTGATTGGTTGGCTTGGAGGTGGATTAAAATAATATTAAAATATCTCTGGTGTACAACTACTAAAACTAGGTGTATCGGAACACTCGTAAAAACATCTCTAAAAATTATTTTTTGAGCTACTAGCATAAATAACACTAGTAACATATTTATTATGAGAATAGAACATGTATAATGAGGCCTTAGCATTGCTAAATTCATCAGAGAGTGCTGGTGCTAAGCTGCACCAATAAACCGTAAATCCGGTTAAACCGATTTTTTGTTTTTAACAAAAACAGACCAGGTGGTGCACGAAATTGTGATCTCAGGCAACGGCACCAAAAACTCTGTACGCACGTCTTAATAAATCATTTTTCATTCACAACTTCGATACAACTAACCAGTAAGTGCACTGGGTCGTCCAAGTAATAAACCTTACATGAGTAAGGGTCGATCCCACGGAGATTGTTGGTATGAAGCAAGCTATGGTCATCTTGTAGATCTCAGTCAGGTGGATAATAATTGATTATGCAGTTTTCAAAAATAGATAAGAAATAGACAGAAAATAAAGATAGAAATACTTATGTATATTATTGGTGAGAATTTTAGATAAAGGTATAGAGATGCTTTCATCCCTCTGAACTTCTGCTTTCCTGCTGTCTTCATCCAATCAATCCTACTCCTTTCCATGGCTGGCTTTATGTAAGGACATTACCAATGTTAATGGCTACCTTTCATCCTCTCTGGAAAATGGTCCGATGCGCTGTCGCTGCATGGCTAATCATCTAGAGGCATCACCGTGGTCAATGGCTGCATCCTATCCTCTTGTGAAAATGGTCCAAATGCTTTGTCACAGCACGGCTAATCATCTGAGGTTCTCGATCATACTGGAATAGGATTCACCTTCCTTTTGCGTCTGTCACTACGCCTAGCACTCGCGAGTTTGAAGTTCGTCACAGTCATTCAATCCCAGAATCCTACTCGGAATACCACAGACAAGGTTTAGACTTTCTGGATTCTCATGAATGCCGCCATCAATCTAGCTTATACCACGAAGATTCTGATTAAGAGATCCAAGAGATACTCATTCAATCGAAGGTAGAACAGAAGTGGTTGTCAGGCACGCGTTCATGGGGAATGATGATGATTATCACGTTCATCACATTCATGTTGAAGTACGAATGAATATCTTAGAAGCGAAATAAGTTGAATTGAATATAAGACAGTAGTACTTTGCATTAATTCATGAGGAACAGCAGAGCTCCACACCTTAATCTATGGAGTGTAGAAACTCTACCATTTGAAAATACATAAGTGAAAGGTTCAGGCATAGCCGAATGGCCAGCCCCCATGATCTAAGAACCAGACGTCCCAAGATGTTCAAAGATGATCAGATACAATAGTAAAAAGTCCTATTTATAATAAACTAGCTACTAGGGTTTACAAAAGTAAGTAATTGATGCATAAATCCACTTCCGAGGCCCACTTGGTGTGTGCTTGGGCTGAGCTTGAATGTTACACGTGCAGAGGCTCTTTCTGGAGTTGAACGCCAGGTTGTAACGTATTTCTGGCGTTTAACTCCAGACAGCAGCATAGAACTGGCGTTCAACGCCCTTTTACCTCGTATAAACTTGGCCAAAGTATAGACTATTATATATTTCTGGAAAGCCCTGGATGTCTACTTTCCAACGCAATTGGAAGCGTGCCATTTTGAGTTCTGTAGCTCCAGAAAATCCACTTTGAGTGCAGGGAGGTCAGAATCCAACAGCATCAGCAGTCCTTCTTCTACCTCTGAATCTGATTTTTGCTCAAGTCCCTCAATTTCAGCCAGAAAATACCTGAAATCACAGAAAAACACACAAACTCATAGTAAAGTCTAGAAATATGAATTTAACATAAAAACTAATGAAAGCATCCCTAAAAGTAACTAGATTCTACTAAAAACATACTAAAAATAATGCCAAAAAGCGTATAAATTATCCGCTCATCACAACATCAAACTTAAATTGTTGCTTGTCCCCAAGCAACTGAAAATCAAATAGGATAAAAAGAAGAGAATATACTATAAATTCCAAACTATCAATGAAACATAGCTCCAATCATATGAGCGGGACTTGTAGCTTTTTGCCTCTTGAATAGTTTTGGCATCTCACTTTATCCATTGAGGTTCAAAATGATTGGCATCTATAGGAATTCAGAGTTCAGATAGTGTTATTAATTCTCCTAGTTCAGTATGATGATTCTTGAACACAGCTACTTTATGAGTCTTGGCCGTGGCCCTAAGCACTTTGTTTTCCAGTATTACCACCGGATAAATAAATGCCACAGACACATAACTGGGTGAACCTTTTCAGATTGTGACTCAGCTTTGCTAAAGTCCCCAATTAGAGGTGTCCAGGGTTCTTAAGCACACTCTGTTTTTCCTTTGGACCTTGACTTTAACCGCTCAGTCTCAAGTTTTCACTTGACACCTTCACGCCACAAGCACATGGTTAGGGACAGTTTGGTTTAGCCGCTTAGGCTAGGATTTTATTCCTTTAGGCCCTCCTATCCACTGATGCTCAAAGCCTTGGGATCCTTTTTATTTACCCTTGCCTTTTGGTTTTAAGGGTTATTGGCTTTTTTCTCTTGCCTCTTGGTTTTAAGAGCTTTTGGATTTTTTTGCTTGCTTTTTCTCTTTTTTTCTATATATTTTTTTTCGCCATTTTTTTTTCTGCAAGCTTTGTTCTTTGCTACTTTTTCTTGGTTCAAGAATCATTTTTATGATTTTTCAGATTATCAAATAACATGTCTCCTTGTCATCATTCTTTCAAGAGCCAACATATTTAACATTCTTAAACAACAACTTCAAAAGACATATGCACTGTTCAAGCATTCATTCAGAAAACAAGAAGCATTTTCACCACATCAATATAATTAAACTAAGTTCAAGGATAAATTCGGAACTCATGTACTTCTTGTTCTTTTGAATTAAAACAGTTTTCATTTAAGAGAGGTGATGGATTCATATTCACTATTTTAAGGCATAGACACTTAGACACTAATGATCATGTAATAAAGACACAAACATAGATAAGCACTCAACATAAAGAAAGCGAAAAACAGAGAATGTAAGAACAAGAAATGAATCCACCTTAGTGATGGTGGCGTTTCCTTCTTGAGGAACCAATGATGTCCTTGAGCTCTTCTATGTCTCTTCCTTGTCTTTGTTGCTCCTCCATCATTGCTTTTTGATCTTCTCTAATCTCATGAAGGATGATGGAGTGCTCTTGATGTTCCACCCTTAGTTGTCCCATGTTGGAACTTAATTCTCCTAGGAAGGTGTTGATTTGCTCCCAATATTTATATGGAAGGGAGTGCATCCCTTGAGGTATCTCAGGGGTTTCTTGATGATGAGCTTCTTCATGTGCCTGTTGAGATCCATGAATGTGCTCTCTTGTTTGCTCCATCCTTTTCTTAGTGATGGGCTTGTGAGATGAATCTTTCCATCTCCCATGGCTCAGAGGTGGAAGCAATTGACTTCCCTTTTCTCTTTCTTGAGGTTTCTCTGGCCTTAGATGCCATTAATGGTTATGGAAAAAACAAAAAAAAAGCTATGCTTTTACCACACCAAACTTAGAATGTTGCTCGCCCTCGAACAAAAGAAGAAAGAATAGAAGAAGAAGAAGCAGATATGGAGGAGATGGAGGGATGTGTGTATTCGGCCATCTGGGTAGGATTGGGTGGGAAAGAGATGTTGAATTTTGAAGGTGGGTGGGTGTATGGATGTGAGTGGTAAATGGAAAACAGAAGGGATGACCATGAATGGAGAGAGAGATGGTGAGGTAGGTGGGGATCCTGTGAGGTCCACAGATGCTGAGGTGTCAAGGATTTACATCCCTGCACCAATTAGGCATGTAAAATGCCTTTGCATGCAATTCTGGCGTTTAAACGCCGAACTGATGCTTGTTCTGGGCGTTGAACGCCAGCTTCATGCTTGTTTCTGGCGTTCAGCGCCAGCTCCATGCTCTGTTCTGGCGTTGAACGCCAGCCAGATGCTCCTTACTGGCGTTTGAACGCTAGTGAACTCCTCCTCCAGGGTGTGCTGTTTTTAATGCTGTTTTTGATTTTTCTTCAAATTTTTTAGTTGTTTTTGTGACTCCACATGATCATGAACCTATGAAGACATATAACTAATAAAAATATAATTAAATAAAAATTGGGTTGCCTCCCAACAAGTGCTTCTTTAATATCAATAGCTTGACAGTGGGCTCTCATGGAGCCTCACAGATGTTCAGAGCATTGTTGAGACTCCCCAACACCAAACTTAGAGTTTGGATATAGGAGTTCAACACCAAACTTAGAGTTTGGTTGTGGCCTCCCAACACCAAACTTAGAGTTTGATTGTGGGGGCTCTGGTTGACTCTGTTTTGAGAGAAGCTTATTGTGCCTCTTTTCCATGTTTGCAGAAGGATGTCCTTGAGTTTTAAACTCAAGGGAGTCCTCATTCAATTAAAGGACTAATTCGCCTCTGTCAACATCAATCACAGCTCTTGCTGTGGCTAGGAAGGGTCTTCCAAGGATGATGGATTCATCCTCATCCTTCCCAGTATCTAGGACTATGAAATCAGCAGGGATGTAAAGGCCTTCAACCTTTACTAACACGTCCTCTACTTGTCCATAAGCCTGTTTTCTTGAACTGTCTGCCATCTCTAATGAGATTTTAGCAGCTTGCACCCCAAAGATTCGCAGTTTCTCTATTACAGAGAGGGGCATGAGGTTTATCCCTGAACCAAGGTCACACAGAGCCTTTTCAAAGATCATGGTGCTTATGGTACAAGGTATTAGGAACTTTCCAGGATCCTGTTTCTTCTGAGGCAATGTCAGTTGATCCAGATCACTTAGTTCATTGGTGAACAAGGGAGGTTCATCTTCCCAAGTCCCAATACCAAATAATTTGACATTCAGCTTCATGATTGCACCAAGGTACTTGATAACTTGCTCCTTATTAACATCCTCACTCTCTTCAGAAGAGGAATACTCATTAGAGCTCATGAAGGGCATAAGGAGGTTCATTGGAATCTCTATGGTCTCTAGGTGAGTCTCAGATTCCTTTGGTTCCTCAGAGGGGAACTCGTTATTGATCACTGGACGTCCTAGGAGGTCTTCCTCCTTGGGATTCACGTCCTCCCCTTCCTCTTTGGATTCGGCCATGGTAATTAATTCAACGGCCTTGCACTCTCCTTTTGGATTCTCTTCTGTATTGCTTGGGAGAGTACTAGGAGGGGTTTTAGTGATCCTTTTACTCAGTTGGCCCACTTGTGCTTCCAAATTTCTAATGGAGGACCTTGTTTCATTCATGAAACTTACAGTGGCCTTGGATAGATCAGAGACTAAATTTGCTAAGCTAGATGGATTCTGCTCAGAATTCTCTGTCTGTTGCTGAGTGGATGATGTAAAAGGCTTGCTATTGCTAAACCTGTTTCTTCCACCATTGTTAAAGCCTTGTTGAGGCTTTTGTTGATCCTTCCATGAGAAATTTGGATGATTTCTCCATGATGGGTTATAGGTGTTTCCATAAGGTTCACCTAAGTAATTCACCTCCGCTATTGCAGGGTTCTCAAGATCATAAGCCTCTTCTTCAGAAGGCGCCTCTTGAGTACTGTTGGATGCAGCTTGCATTCCATTCAAACTCTGAGAAATCATAAGTCAATATTTTATTCTGAGCCAATATGGCATTTATAGTATCAATTTCAAGAACTCCCTTCTTCTGAGCCGTCCCATTACTCACAAGATTCCTCTCAGAAGTGTATATGAACTGGTTATTAGCAACCTTGTCAATAAGTTCTTGAGCTTCTGCAGGCGTTTTCCTTAGGTGAATGGATCCACCTACAGAAGTATCCAATGACATCTTTGATAGCTCAGATAAACCATCATAGAATATATCCAGGATGGTCCATTCTGAAAGCATGTCAGAAGGACACTTTTTGGTCAGTTGCTTGTATCTCTCCCAAGCTTCATAGAGGAATTCACCTTCCTTCTGTCTGAAGGTTTGAACATCCACTCTAAGCTTGCTAAGATTTTGAGGAGGAAAGAACTTGGCTAAGAAAGCCGTGACCAGCTTATCCCAAGAGTTCAGGCTATCCTTGGGTTGAGAGTCTAACCACACTCTAGCTCTGTCTCTTACAGCAAAGGGTAAAAGCATGAGCCTGTAGACTTCAGGATCTACTCCATTAGTCTTAACAGTATCACAAATCTGCAAGAATTCAGTTAAGAATTGAAAAGGATCTTAAGATGGAAGTCCATGAAACTTGCAGTTCTGTTGCATCAGAGAAATTAATTGAGGTTTCAGCTCAAAATTGTTTGCTCCAATGGTAGGGATGGAGATGCTTCTTCCATGTAAATTGGAATTAGGTGCAGTAAAGTCACCAAGCATCCTCCTTGCATTATTATTATTTTTGGCTGCCATCTCCTCTTTCTGTTCGAAAATTTCTGAAAGGTGCTTGCTGGATTGTTGTAATTTAGCCTCTCTTAGTTTCCTCTTCAGAGTCCTTTCAGGTTCTGGATCTGCTTCAACAAGAATATTCTTGTCCTTGCTCCTGCTCATATGAAAAAGGAGGGAACAGAAAAATAATAATAGGGATTATTTTTACCCAGGTATAGAGGTTCCCTTACGTGAGTAGAAGAAAAGAAGAAGAGAAAATCTGAACTCAGAGAGAGAGAGGGTTCGGATTTTTGGTGAGTGAGGGAGAGATGTTAGTAGATGAATAAATAAACAGAAGGAGATGAGAGAGAAGGATTTTCAAAAATTATTTTTGAAACATGGTTAGTGATTTTCGAAAATTAAAAGAAGAAATAAATTAAAATTGAATTTTGAAACAATTAGTTAATTAAAAAGAATTTTTGAAAAAGAGGGAGATATTTTCGAAAATTAGAGAGATAGAGTTAGTTAGGTTGTTTTGAAAAAGATAAGAAACAAACAAAAAGTTAGTTAGTTAGTTGAAAAAGATTTGAAAATCAATTTTGAAAAGATAAGAAGATAGGAAGTTAGAAAAGATATTTTAAAATCAAATTTTTGAAAAAGATATGATTTTGAAAAAGATAAGATAAAAAGATATTTTTGAAAAGATATGATTGAAATTAGTTTTGAAAAAGATTTGATTTTTAAAATCACAATTAATGACTTGATTCACAAGAAATCACAAGATATGATTCTAGAACTTAAAGTTTGAATCTTTCTTAACAAGCAAGTAACAAACTTGAAATTTTTGAATCAAAACATTAATTGATGATGATATTTTCGAAAATTATGAGATAAAATTAAGAAAAAGAGTTTTGAAAAATATTTTTATAATTTTCGAAAATAAATAAGAAAAATGAAAAAAATTTGATTTTTTGAAAAAGATTTTGAAAAAGATAAGATTTTTAAATTGAAAATTTGATTTGACTCATAAGAAACAACTAAATTTTAAAAATTTTTGAAAAAGTCAATCCAAATTTTCGAAATTTATGAGTGAAAAAGGGAAAGATATTTTTTTGTTTTTTGAATTTTTAATGATGAAGGAGAAAAACATGAAAATGATGCAATGCATGAAAATTTTGGATCAAAACAATGAATGCATGCAAGAATGCTATGAATGTCAAGATGAACACCAAGAACACTTTGAAGATCATGATGATCATCAATATTTTTGAAAAATTTTCAATGCAAAGAAAACATGCAAGACACCAACTTAGAAATCATTCATGTTCAGATACTATGAATGCAAAAATGCACATGAAAAACAAGAAAAGGCACAAAACAAGAAAACATCAAGATCAAACAAGAAGACTTACCAAGAACAACTTGAAGATCATGAAGAACACCATGAATGCATGAATTTTCAAAAAAATGCAAAGAATTTTTAGAAAAAATGCAATTGACACCAAACTTGAAATTGACTCAAGACTCAAACAAGAAACACAAAATATTTTTGATTTTTTTATGATTTTCTAATTTTTTTTTGGTATTTTTCGAAAATTAATTTGAAAAAGAAAAATAAGGATTCCAAAATTTTTAATATGAATTCCAGGAATCTTGCACTCTTAGTCTAAAGCTCCAATCTGAGGGTTAGACATGGCTTAATAGCCAGTCAAGCATTAGCATGTAAATCTTTTGGATCAGGAACAGCAGCAAGTGGATTAGCAACAACTAGCTTGCTCTTGATAATGTTGGGTTGGAAGCCGGTCAGGCTTCAACATGCTTCAAGAAACACTAGAATTCATTCTTTAAAAAATTTTAGAATAATTTTCGAAAACAGAAGAGAAATTTTTGAAAGATTTTTGAAAAATTTTTTTTTTTTGAAAACTTTTTTGAAAATAAGAAGAAAATTACCCAATCTAAGCAACAAGATGAACCGTCAGTTGTCCAAACTCGAACAATCCCCGGCAATGGCGTCAAAAACTTAGTGCACGAAATTGTGATCTCAGGCAACGGCACCAAAAACTCTGTACGCACGTCTTAATAAATCGTTTTTCATTCACAACTTCGATACAACTAACCAGTAAGTGCACTGGGTCGTCCAAGTAATAAACCTTACGTGAGTAAGGGTCGATCCCACGGAGATTGTTGGTATAAAGCAAGCTATGGTCATCTTGTAGATCTCAGTCAGGCGGATAATAATTGATTATGGAGTTTTCGAAAATAGATAAGAAATAGACAGAAAATAAAGATAGAAACACTTATGTATATTATTGGTGAGAATTTCAGATAAAGGTATAGAGATGCTTTCATCCCTCTGAACTTCTGCTTTTCTGCTGTCTTCATCCAATCAGTCCTACTCCTTTCCGTGGCTGGCTTTATGTAAGGACATCACCAATGTCAATGGCTACTTTTCATCCTCTCTGGAAAATGGTCTGATGCGCTGTCACTGCATGGCTAATCATCTGGAGGCATCACCGTGATCAATGGCTGCATCCTATCCTCTTGTGAAAATGGTCCAAATGCTCTGTCACAGCACGGCTAATCATCTGAGGTTCTCGATCATACTGGAATAGGATTCACCCTCCTTTTGCGTTTGTCACTACGCCCAGCACTCGCGAGTTTGAAGTTTGTCACAGTCATTCAATCCCAAAATCCTACTCGGAATACCACAGACAAGGTTTAGACTTTTCGGATTCTCATGAATGCCGCCATCAATCTAGCTTATACTACGAAGATTCTGATTAAGAGATCCAAGAGATACTCATTCAATCGAAGGTAGAACGGAAGTGGTTGTCAGGCACGCGTTCATGGGGAATGATGATGATTGTCACATTCATCACATTCATGTTGAAGTGCGAATGAATATCTTAGAAGCGAAATAAGTTGAATTGAATATAAGACAGTAGTACTTTGCATTAATTCTTGAGGAACAGTAGAGCTCCACACTTTAATCTATGGAGTGTAGAAACTCTACCGTTTGAAAATACATAAGTGAAAGGTTCAGGCATGGCCGAATGGCCAGCCCCCATGATCTAAGAACCAGACGTCCCAAGATGTTCAAAGATGATCAGATACAATAGTAAAAAGTCCTATTTATAATAAACTAGCTACTAGGGTTTATAGAAGTAAGTAATTGATGCATAAATCCACTTCCGGGGCCCACTTGGTGTGTGCTTGGGCTGAGCTTGAATGTTACATGTGCAGAGGCTCTTTCTAGAGTTGAACGCCAGGTTGTAATGTATTTCTGGCATTCAACTCTGGTTCGTGACTTGTTTCTGGCGTTTAACTCCAGACAACAGCATAGAACTGGCGTTCAACGCCCTTTTACGTCGTCTAAAATTGGCCAAAGTATGGAGTATTATATATTTCTGGAAAGCCCTGGATGTCTACTTTCCAACGCAATTGGAAGCGCGCCATTTTGAGTTCTGTAGCTCCAGAAAATCCACTTTGAGTGTAGGGAGGTCAGAATTCAACAGCATCAGCAGTCCTTCTTCTACCTCTGAATCTGATTTTTGCTCAAGTCCCTCAATTTCATCCAGAAAATACCTGAAATCACGGAAAAACACACATACTCATAGTAAAGTCCAGAAATGTGAACATAAAAACTAATGAAAGCATCCCTAAAAGTAACTAGATTCTACTAAAAACATACTAAAAACAATGCCAAAAAGCGTATAAATTATCCGCTCATCACCAGGTAACCTTATAATGTCATTCAAGCATAGTCTAATACTAATATAATGATAATATTATACTATTATCTATCTCCTCTCATGAATCGAGTCCGGTTTGTCAAACAGAGACTATTTACGAAAATCAGAATCAAAACTGCCAACCGATACGGTTCAAAAACAAGGTTCTTCGCGATTGCATTATCGAGCTTGCCTTAGAGGAGGTTCTAACTTAAGGATGACATAATGATAATGAGGATTGAGATGCTTGATTATATAACAGAGGTGTTCCCTTTACTGATCTTCCGGAGAAATTCGTACTTTCAGAAAAGATCTCATGTACTCAAAAATCAGGGTTGTTACACACTCGAAGTGGATTTTCTGGAGCTGCAGAAGCCCAATTGGCGCGCTCTCAATTGCATTGGAAATTAGACATCCTGGGCTTTCCAGCAATATATAATTATCCATACTTTGCTCGAGATTTGATGGCCCAAACTGGCGTTCCAAGTCAGCATAGAAATTCTGGCGTCAAAATGCCAGAACTGGCATGAAAGCTAGAGTTAAACGCCCAAACTGGCACAAAAGCTGGCGTTTAACTCCAAGAAAGGTCTCTACATGTGAAAGCTTCAATGCTCAGCCCAAGCACACACCAAGTAGGCCACGGAAGTGGATTTCTACACTAACTATTCTAGCTCACTCATTTTCTGTAACTATAGGTCACTAGTTTATTATAAAAACTACTTTTAGTGATTCATCTGGACCTCATGACATTCTTCACGTTTCATATTATATCTTCTACGGCATGAGTCTCTAAACCCCATTGTTGGGGGTGAGGAGCTATACCGTTCTTCATGAATTAATGCAATTACTACTGTTTTCCATTCTATCACGCTTGCTTCTATTCTAAGATATTCATTCGCACTTCAACCTGACGAATGTGATGATCCGTGACAATCATCATCATTCTCACCTATGAACGCGTGCCTGACAACCACCTCCGTTCTACATGCAATCAAGCTTGAATGTGTATCTCTTGGGTTTCTAATCTAAGATTGGAACCTTCGTGGTATAGGCTAGAATTACTAGCGGCCATTCCTGAGATCCGGAAAGTCTAAACCTTGTATGTAGTATTCCGAGTAGGATCTGGAAAGGGATGACCGTGACGAGCTTCAAACTCGCGAGTGTTGGGCGTGTGACAGACGCAAAAGGATCAATGGATCCTATTCCAACATGATCGAGAACCAACAGCTGATTAGCCGTGCGGTGACAGCACATTTGGAACATTTTCACTGAGAGGACGGGAAGTAGCCATTGACAACGGTGATGCCCAACATAAAGCTTGCCATGGAAGGAGCCTTGCGTGCATGAAGAAGAAGACAGTAGGAAAGCAGAGATTCAGAAGACAAAGCATCTCCAAAACCTCAACCTGTTCTTCATTACTGCATAACAAGTATTTATTTCATGTTCTTTTACTTTTTACAATTAAATCTGAGAATTATTGATATCCTCACTAAGAGTTACAAGATAACCATAACTTGCTTCAAGCCGACAATCTCCGTGGGATCGACCCTTACTCACGTAAGGTATTACTTGAACGACCCAGTGCACTTGCTGGTTTGTTTTGCGGAGTTGCAAAAGTGTGATTGTAATTTCGTGCACCAATACCTCTCAACAAAACTTCACCACAATACCCACAAGTCCACAAAATCCACCCCAATCTGCTTCTCTCTTGCTACAAGCAGAACAATACCTGCAAAGTGCCATAGACTTTAGGGAGAGAACTAGAGAACTCTTGGAAAGACAAGAACAATCGTAGAAAGAGCAAGAGACCCTCTTCAAGAAGATGGATGGGCACTTAGAGCAAATCAGGAGAAACTTAGAACTGCTGAGCAAGGAAGATGAAGACCAATTGGTAGATGTGAAGGAGGAAGTAGAAGAGCAAGAAGAAGAGGCATCTGTGTTAAGCAAAATTTTGATGAAGAATGAGATGGTGGAGGTATTTGAACCTGAAACTGCACATCTACAGAAGCCACTTGAGATGACAAGGGAACATGAAAACTCACAACTCCTACAAACTTCCCTAAACTAAAAACTCTCAACACTTGAATCTGTGATTGAAAAACATGAAGAGGAGATGAAGAAATCTTGGGAAGAATAACAAACCTCCTCCATAAAAGTGCTATTACATCAAATGTTGACTGCAAAAGAGGAAGTGGAAGAGCAAGAAAGTGAGGAAGACAATCAAGGAAGTCCATACTCAAGTGAGGCAGAAAGTTACATAGAAGAAGGGCTCATTGAACCACCAATTCAAAAGGCTTTTGATGAAGATAAAGCTCCAACAATCACACAGCAACCATGTCTTGATATCCAAGGAGTGAAGGCAAACAACAAGAACACCGAAGAGAGGATTGTGACCAAGATACCAAGGACAACATTCAAGAAAACGTTAACTACAAACAATCCTACCCCTAATCTAGCAAGCAAGCTCAATCCAGCAAATAACAAAAGGAACCTTGCTGAGGAGAGACCAAAACAGGGGACAATAGCTGAATCTTCTCTCCCCTTGAGGTCATTCCTCTTAACAAACTGGAAGAAGAGGAAGAAAGTGAAGAACAACATGTCAAGCTAATGACACTAAAAGAGCGCTTGTTGGGAGGCAACCCAACTTTAGGCAACATTTCATTCCTTTGCTTTGTTTATTTTCCCTGTCTGCTTTGTTTAAATTTCAATAAATTGGCATATGAATACATTCTATGTTTGGTGTTTCCCTGCAACAATTTGTTTTTAATCTTTCTGGATGATTGCAGCAAATCAAAAAATGAAAGTGTCACACTGAGATTCTAAGTTTGGTGTGCCACTTATTTTCTATGCAATTTATTCAGCAACACCACTTGTCTGCATAATCATGATGCCTGTGCAAGGTTATTTTCCTTTAGTTTAACATGATTATTATTGTTTTAGTCATTTCTTTATTTTTATTGCTTTCATTTATTTTACTCCATCCTTAAGTGTTTTTGTTAAATACCTCACCAAGAAACCCTTATTCATGACAGATTCTTCGCTTGGTGATTGTATTTAACATATAATAGTGTTTAGTTTTAGTTCAAATAAATTGACATGTGATTGCATTCTAAGTTTGGTGTTGCTATGCAACAAAATTTGGTTCCAATCTTTACTATATACTTGCATCAATTCCAAGTGAAAGTGTCACACTAAGTTTGGTGTGCCACTTATCTTTTATGCCATGTATCATGCACACCCCACTTGTTTTTGCAATCACAATGTCTCTGTTTCCTGTGCCTTCATTGTTATTTTTCATTTTGCTTGCTTAAACACATGTACTACTAACATTTCATTATTTAAGACACTCATGATCCATCATAGACTCCATCACCATTGTTCTAATTGTTGCTTGAAGATGAGCAAACACTCTAAGTTGGTATAGGAAAGGGAAAAATGGGAGGAAAATGACAACAATAGTGAAGATGAACTACAAGGTGGTAAAGTTCTTTTTCCTCTTATTTTCTTCCAGTACTTTAAAGAACATGATTGTCTTTATCTTCTCTGTATGCATGTGTAGTGATGAGCGGATAATTTATACGTTTTTTGGCATTGTTTTGAGTATGTTTTTAGTAGGATCTAGTTACTTTTAGGGATGTTTTTATTAGTTTTTATGTTAAATTCACATTTCTGGACTTCACTATGAGTTTGTGTGTTTTTCTGTGATTTTAGGTATTTTCTGGCTGAAATTGAGGGACTTGAGCAAAAATCAGATTCAGAGGTAGAAGAAGGACTGCTGATGTTGTTGGATTCTGACCTCCCTGCACTCAAAGTGGATTTTCTGGAGCTACAGAACTCAAAATGGCGAGCTTCCAATTGCGTTGGAAAGTAGACATCCAGGGCTTTCCAGCATAATATAATTATTCATACTTTGGCCAAGTTTAGACGACGTAAAAGGGCGTTGAACGCCAGTTCTACGCTGCTGTCTGGAGTTAAACGCCAGAAATACGTCACGAACCAGAGTTGAACGCCAAAAACACGTTACAACTTGGCGTTTAACTCCAGAAAGAGCCTCTGCATGTGTAACATTCAAGCTTAGCCCAAGCACACACCAAGTTGGCCCCGAAAGTGGATTTATGCATCAATTACTTACTTCTGTAAAACCTAGTAGCTAGTTTAGTATAAATAGGACCTTTTACTATTGTATTATCTATCTTGGGACGTCTGGTTCTTAGATCATGGGGGCTGGCCATTCGGCCATGCCTGGACCTTTCACTTATGTATTTTCAATGGTAGAGTTTCTACACTCCATAGATTAAGGTGTGGAGCTCTGTTGTTCCTCATGAATTAATGCAAAGTACTACTGTTTTTCTATTCAATTCGACTTATTTCGCTTCTAAGATATTCATTCGCACATCAACATAAATGTGATGAACGTGACAATCATGATCATTCCCTATGAACGCGTGCCTGACAACCACTTCCGTTCTACCTTCGATTGAATGATTATCTCTTGGATCTCTTAATCAGAATCTTCGTGGTATAAGCTAGATTGATGGCGGCATTCATGAGAGTCCAGAAAGTCTAAACCTTGTCTGTGGTATTCCGAGTAGGACTCTGGGATTGAATGACTGTGACGAACTTCAAACTCGCGAGTGCTGGGCGTAGTGACAGACGCAAAAGGAGGGTGAATCCTATTCTAGTATGATCGAGAACCTCAGATGATTAGCCGTGCTGTGACAGAGCATTTGGACCATTTTCACAAGAGGAGATAGGATGCATCAATTGACCACGGTGATGCCTCCAGATGATTAGCCATGCAGTGACAGCGCATCG
Source organism: Arachis hypogaea (assembly GCF_003086295.3). Lineage (NCBI taxonomy): Eukaryota > Viridiplantae > Streptophyta > Magnoliopsida > Fabales > Fabaceae > Arachis > Arachis hypogaea. The sequence goes on from NC_092052.1 coordinate 82,394,128, forward strand.
GACCATTTTCCCAGAGAGGATGAAAAGTAGCCATTGACAATGGTGACGTCCTTACATAAAGCCAGCCATGGAAAGTAGTAGGACTAATTGGATGAAGACATCAGGAAAGCAGAAGTTCAGAGGGACGAAAGCATCTCTATACCTTTATCTGAAATTCTCACCAATGATATACATAAGTATTTCTATCTTTATTTTCTGTCTATTTATTATTTATTTTCGAAAACTCCATAACTATTTTATATCCGCCTGACTGAGATTTACAAGGTGACCATAGCTTGCTTCATACGAACAATCTCCGTGGGATCGACCCTTACTCACGTAAGGTTTTATTACTTGGACGACCCAGTGCACTTGCTGGTTAGTTGTATCGAAGTTTTGAATGAAAAACAATTTACTAAGACGTGCGTACAGAGTTTTGGCGCCGTTGCCTGAGATCACAATTTCGTGCACCAGGTTTTTGGCGCCGTTGCCAGGGATTGTTCGAATCTGGACAACTGACGGTTTATCTTGTTGCTCAGATTAGGTAATTTTCTTTTTGTTTTATTTTCAAAAATTTTTCAAAAAAAAATTTTCAAAAATTTCTCCTTTGTTTTCGAAAAAAAATTTTTTAAAATAAATGTTTTCAAAAATATATTTTCCTTCAGAATTTTTAAGAATGAATTCTAGTGTTTCATGATGATTTGTTGAATCCTGGCTGGCTATAAGCCATGTCTAATCTTTTGGACTGGGGTTTCAACTTATCATCACAAGAGCTTGTTGATCTTCACACTTCACACACTTAGTTGCTCTATACATGGAAAGTATAAATATCTCCTAAAGCTGGCTGGCTATTAAGCCATGCCCAACCCTTGGATTGGAGCTTTAGGCTAACATTGAAGGATTCCTGGAATTCTTATTAAAACTTTTGAATTTCTATTTTCTTTTTCCTATATGTTTTTCGAAAAAATTAAAAGAAAATCCAAAAAAATTAGAAAATCATAAAAATCAAAAATATTTTGTGTTTCTTGTTTGAGTCTTGAGTCAGATTTTAAGTTTGGTGTCAATTGCATGTTCATCTTGCATTTTTCGAAAAATTCATGTGTTCTTGATGTTCATCATGACCTTCAAAGTGCTCTTGGTGTTCATCTTGACATTCATAGTGTTCATCATGACCTTTCGAAAATTGCATTCATGCATTGCATTCATCATGATCTTCAAGTTGTTCTTGATAAACCTTCTTGATTGATCTTCATATTACATTGTTTTGTGTTGTATGGTGTTTTTCATATGCATTCTTGAATTCTTAGTGTCTAAGCATTAAAGACTTCTAAGTTTGGTGTCTTGCATGTTTTCTTTGCATTGAAAATTTTTCAAAAATAGGTTCTTGATGTTCATCATGATCTTCAATGTGTTCTTGGTGTTCATCTTGACATTCATAGCATTCTTGCATGCATTCATTGTTTTGATCCAAAATTTTCATGCATTGCATCATTTTCATGTTTTTCTCTCTCATCATTAAAAATTCAAAAAAATAAAAAAATATCTTTCCCTTTTTCACTCATAAATTTCGAAAATTTGAGTTGACTTTTTCAAAACTTTTTAAAACTTAGTTGTTTCTTATGAGTCAAATAAAATTTTCAATTTAAAAAAAAATCTTATCTTTTTCAAAATCTTTTTCAAAAATCAAATCTTTTTCATTTTTCTTAGCTATTTTCAAAAATTTTAAAAATATTTTTCAAAAATATTTTTCTTATTTTATCTTATAATTTTCGAAAATATTCTCATTAATTAATGTTTTGATTTAAAAATTTCAAGTTTGTTACTTACTTGTTAAGAAAGATTCAAACTTTAAGTTCTAGAATCATATCTTGTGATTTCTTGTGAGTCAAGTCATTAATTATGATTTTAAAAATCAAATCTTTTTCAAAACTAATTTCAATCATATCTTTTTAATCATATCTTTTTAAAATCATATCTTTTTCAAAAATTTGATTTTAAAATATCTTTTCTAACTTCTTATCTTCTTATCTTTTAAAAATTGATTTTCAAATTTGTTTCAACTAACTAACTAACTTTTTATTTGTTTCTTATCTTTTTCAAAACTACCTAACTAACCCTCTCTCTCTAATTTTCGAAAATATCTCCCTCTTTTTCAAAAATTCTTTTTAATTAACTAATTGTTTCAAAATTCAATTTTAATTTATTTCTTCTTTTAATTTTCGAAAATCACTAACCATTTTTCAAAAATAATTTTCGAAAATTCTCTTTCTCTCTCATCTCCTTCTATTTATTTATTAATCTATTAACGCTTCTCTTCATCTCACATCTCTGCTCTCCTCACCCTTGTGTTTCTTTCCTTACATTACATTCTTTTCTTCTTCTTTTCTTCTACTCACACAGGGACCTCTATACTGTGGTAAAAAGGATCCCTATTATTATTATTTTTCTGTTCCCTCTTTTTCATATGAGCAGGAGCAAGGACAAGAATATTCTTGTTGAAGCAGATCCAGAACCTGAAAGGACTCTGAAGAGGAAACTAAGAGAAGCTAAATTACAACAATCCAGCAAGCACCTTTCAGAAATTTTCGAACAGGAAGAGGAGATGGCAGCCGAAAATAATAATAATGCAAGGAGGATGCTTGGTGACTTTACTGCACCTAATTCCAATTTACATGGAAGAAGCATCTCCATCCCTACCATTGGAGCAAACAATTTTGAGCTGAAACCTCAATTAGTTTCTCTGATGCAGCAGAACTACAAGTTCCATGGACTTCCCTCTGAAGATCCTTTTCAGTTCTTAACTGAATTTTTGCAGATCTGTGATACTGTTAAGACTAATGGAGTAGATCCTGAAGTCTACAGGCTCATGCTTTTCCCTTTTTCTGTAAGAGACAAAGCTAGAGTGTGGTTGGACTCTCAACCCAAAGATAGCCTGAACTCTTGGGATAAGCTGGTCATGGCTTTCTTAGCCAAGTTCTTTCCTCCTCAAAAGCTGAGCAAGCTTAGAGTGGATGTTCAAACCTTCAGACAGAAAGAAGGTGAATCCTCTATGAAGCTTGGGAGAGATACAAGCAACTGACCAAAAAGTGTCCTTCTGACATGCTTTCAGAATGGACTATCCTGGATATATTCTATGATGGTCTGTCTGAATTAGCTAAAATGTCATTGGATACTTCTGCAGGTGGATCCATTCACCTAAAGAAAACGCCTGCAGAAGCTCAAGAACTCATTGACATGGTTGCTAATAACCAGTTCATGTACACTTCTGAGAGGAATCCTGTGAGTAATGGGACGCCTCAGAAGAAGGGAGTTCCTGAAATTGATACTCTGAATGCCATATTGGCTCAGAACAAACTATTGAATCAGCAAGTCAATATGATTTCTCAGAGTCTGAATGGAATGCAAGCTGCATCCAACAGTACTCAAGAGGCGCCTTCTGAAGAAGAGGACTATGATCCTGAGAACCCTGCAATAGCAGAGGTAAATTACTTAGGTGAATCTTATGGAAACACCTATAATCCCTCATGGAGAAATCACCCAAATCTCTCATGGAAGGATCAACAAAAACCTCAACAAGGCTTTAATAATGGTGGAAGAAATAGGTTTAACAATAGTAAACCTTTTCCATCATCCACTTAGCAACAGACAGAGAACTCTGAACAAAATACCTCTAATTTAGCAAACTTAGTCTCTGATTTGTCCAAGGCCACTGTAAGTTTCATGAATGAAACAAGGTCCTCAATTAGAAATTTGGAGGCACAAGTGGGCCAGCTGAGTAAAAGGATCACTGAAATCCCTCTTAGTACTTTCCCAAGCAATACAGAAGAAAATCCAAAAGGAGAGTGCAAGGCCATTAACATAGTCAACACGGCCAAACTTAGAGAGGAAGGGGATGATGTGAATCCCAGTGAGGAAGACCTCCTGGGATGTCCAGTGATCAATAAGGAGTTTCCTTCTGAGGAACCAAAGGAATCTGAGACTCATCTAGAGACCATAGAGATTCCATTGAACCTCCTTATGCCCTTCATGAGCTCTGATGAGTATTCTTCTTCTGAAGAGAATGAGGATGTTACTGAAGAGCAAGTTGCCAAGTTCCTTGGTGCAATCATGAAGCTGAATGCCAATTTATTTGGTAATGAGACTTGGGGAGATGAACCTCCCCTGTTCACGAATGAACTAAATGCATTAGATCAACTGAGATTGCCTCAGAAGAAACAGGATCCTGGAAAGTTTCTAATACCTTGACCTTTGAGAAGGCTCTATGTGACCTTGGGTCAGGAATAAACCTCATGCCACTCTCTGTAATGGAGAAACTGGGAATCTTTAAGGTGCAAACTGCTAGAATCTCATTAGAGATGGCAGACAATTCCAGAAAATAGGCTTATGGACAAGTAGAGGACATATTAGTAAAGGTTGCAGGCCTTTACATCCCCGCTGATTTCATAATCCTAGATACTGGGAAGGATGAGGATGAATCCATCATCCTTGGAAGACCCTTCCTAGCCACAGCAAGAGCTGTGATTGATGTTAACAGAGGTGAACTAGTCCTTCAATTGAATGAGGACTCCCTTGAGTTTAAAACTCAAGGACATCCTTCTGTAAACATTGAAAAGAGGCACAGTAAGCTTCTCTCAAAACAGAGTCAACTAGAGCCCCCACATTCAAACTCTAAGTTTGGTGTTGGGACGCCACAACCAAACTCTAAGTTTGGTGTTGAACTCCCATATTCAAACTCTAAGTTTGGTGTTGGGGAGTCTCAATAATGCTCTGAACATCTGTGAGGATCCATGAGAGCCCACTGTCAAGCTATTGACATTAAAGAAGCGCTTGTTGGGAGGCAACCCAATTTTTATTTATCTAATTTTAATTTATTTTTATTGTTATTTCATGTTTTATTAGGTTCATGATCATGTGGAGTCACAAAATAAATATAAAAATTGAAAACGGAATCAAAAACAGCAGAAGAAAAATCACACCCTGGAGGAGGATCTCACTGGCGTTTAAACGCCAGTAAGGAGCATCTGTCTGGCGTTCAACGCCAGAACAGAGCATGTTTCTGGCGTTGAACGCCAGAAACAAGCAGCATCCTGGCGTTCAGACGTCAGAAATGCACAGTGAAGATGAGCTGGCGATGAACGCCAGAAACAAGCATCTGGCTGGCGTTCAACGCCAGAAATATGCTGCATCTAGGCGTTGAACGCCCAGAACAAGCATCAATTCGGTGTTTAAACGCCAGAATTGCATGCAAAGGCATTTTACATGCCTAATGGGTGCAGGGATGCAAATCCTTGACACCTCAGGATCTATGGACCCCACAGGATCAACTCAGCATCTGTGGACCCCACAGGATCCCCACCTACCACCACTCATTCTCTTCCCTCTTCTCAATGTTCATCCTCTCTTCCCAATAAAACTCTTCCCAAAAAACTCTTCACCAATCACCTCAATCTCTCTTCCCTATCACCACTTCACCACTCACATCATCCACTTTTCCCCATAAACCTACCTCATAAACTCCACCTAACTTCAAAATTCAAAATCAATTTCCCACCCAAAACCCACCCTTATGGCCGAACCTTACCCCCCCTCCCTTCCCTATATAAAGACCTCCATTCTTCCTCATTTTCACACCACACAACCCTCTCTTCTCTTCTTGGTCGAATACACCTTTCCTTCCTCTCCTCCATATTTTCTTCTTCTTCTTCATCTATTCTTTCTTCTCTTGCTCGAGGGCGGGCAAAATTCTAAGTTTGGTGTGGTAAAAGCATAAGCTTTTTGTTTTTCCATTACCATTGATGGCACCTAAGACTGGAGAATCCTCTAGAAAAGGGAAAGGGAAGACAAAAGCTTCCACCTCTGAGTCATGGGAGATGGAAAGATTCATCTCCAAAGCTTATCAAGACCACTTCTATGATGTTGTGGCCAAGAAGAAGGTGATCCACGAGGTCCCTTTCAAACTCAAGAGAAATGAGTATCTGGAGATCCGACATGAGATCCATAGAAGAGGTTGGGAAGTTCTAACAAACCCCATCCAACAAGTCGGAACTCTAATGGTTCAAGAGTTCTATGCTAATGCATGGATCACAAGGAACCATGATCAAAGTAAGAACCCGAACCCAAAGAATTATCTCACCATGGTTCGGGGGAATTACTTAGATTTTAGTCCGGAAAATGTAAGGTTGGCGTTCAACTTACCAATGATGGAAGAGAACGGACGCCCCTACACAAGGAGAGTCAACTTTGATCAAAGGTTGGACCAAGTCCTCATGGACATATGTGTGGAAGGAGCTCAATGGAAGATTGACTCAAAAGGCAAACCGGTTCAACTGAGAAGACTGGACCTTAAGCCTGTAGCTAGAGGATGGTTGGAGTTCATTCAACGCTCAATCATTCCCACTAGCAACCGGTCTGAAGTTACTATAGACCGGGCCATCATGATCCATAGCATGATGATTGGAAAAGAGGTGGAGGTTCATGAGATTATACCTCAAGAACTCTACAAGGTGGCTAACAAGTCCTCCACTATGGCAAGGCTAGCTTTTCCTCACCTCATTTGCCATCTATGCAATTCGGCTGGGATTGACATAGAAGGAGACATTCCCATTAAGGAAGAGAAGTCCATCACTAAGAAAAGGATGGAGCAAACAAGAGAGCCCATTCATGGAGCTCAAGAGACGCATGAAGCTCATCACCATGAGATCCCGGAGATGCCTCAAATGCATTTTCCTCCACAAAACTATTGGGAGCAAATCAACACCTCCCTAGGAGAATTAAGTTCCAACATGGGACAATTAAGGGTGGAACATCAAGAGCACTCCATCATCCTTCATGAAATTAGAGAAGATCAAAGAGCAATGAGGGAGGAGCAACAAAGACAAGGAAGAGACACAGAAGGGCTCAAGGACATCATTGGTTCCTTAAGGAGAAAACGCCACCATCACTAAGGTGGACTCATTCCTTGTTCTTACATTCTCTGTTTTTCGTTTTCTTTATGTTAAATGCTTATCCATGTTTGTGTCTTATTACATGATCATTAGTATTTAGTAACTTTGTCTTAAAGATATGAATGTCCTATGAATCCATCACCTCTCTTAAATGAAAACTGTTTTAATTCAAAAGAACAAGAAGTACATGAGTTTCGAATTTATCCTTGAACTTAGTTTAATTATATTGATGTGGTGACAATGCTTCTTATTTTCTGAATGAATGCTTGAATATTGCATATGTATTTTGAAGTTGTTGTTTAAGAATGTTAAATATGTTGGTGGTGCACGAATTGTAAATCACACTTTTTATAACTCGTACCACTAACCAGCAAGTGCACTGGGTCGTCCAAGTAATACCTTACGTGAGTAAGGGTCGATCCCACGGAGATTGTTGGCTTGAAGCAATCTATGGTTATCTTGTAACTCTTAGTCAGGAAAACAATAAAATAATTCACTTATCAAATTTGATTGCAAGGAATAAAAGGGCAGAACACAAATTATACTTGTATGCAACGATGGAGAATATGTTGGAGTTTTGGAGATGCTTTGTCTTCTGAAATTCTGCTTTCCTCTATTTTCTGATTCACGCACGCACGTCCTCTTATGGCAAGCTGTGTGTTGGTGGATCACCGTTGTCAATGGCTACCATCCATCCTTCCAGTGAAAAGGGTCCATATGCGCTGTCACCGCACGGCTAATCATCTGCAGGTTCTCAATCATACCGGAATAGGATTTACTGTCCTTTTGCGTCTATCACTACGCCCAGCACTCCCGAGTTTGAAGCTCGTCACAGTCATTCAATCCCTGAATCCTACTCGGAATACCACAAACAAGGTTTAGACTTTCCGGATTCTCTCGAATGCTGCCATCAATCTAGCTTATACCATGAAGATTCCGATTAAGAGATCTAAGAGATATTCATTCATTCTACGGTGGAACGTAAGTGGTTGTTAGGCACGCGTTCGTGGAGGAATGATGATGATTGTCATGTTCATCGCATTCATGTTGAAGTGCGAATGGATGTCTTAGATAGGAACACGCATGTTTGAATGGAAGACAGAAATACTTGCATTAATTCATCGAGACACAGCAGAGCTCCTCACCCCCAACAATGGAGTTTAGAGACTCATGCCATCAAAAGGTACAAAGTTCAGATCTAAAATGTCATGAGATACAAAATAGATCTCTAAAAGTTGTTTAAATACTAAACTAGTAACCTAGGTTTACAGAAAATGAGTAAACTATGATAGATGGTGAAGAAATCCACTTTTGGGGCCCACTTGGTGTGTGCTGGGGCTGAGACTTAAGCTTCTCACGTGCATGGGCTGTTTTGGGCGTTCAACGCCAGGTTGTAACCTGTTTCTGCCGTTGAACTCCAACTTGTAACTTGTTTCTGGCGCTGGACACCAGACTGCAACATGGAACTGGCGTTGAATGCCAGTTTATGTCATCTATCCTTGAGCAGAGTATGGACTATTATATATTTCTGGAAAGCCCTGGATGTCTACTTTCCAACGCAATTGGAAGCACGCCATTTGGACTTTTGTAGCTCCAGAAATTCCATTCCGAGTGCAAAGAGGTCAGAATCCAACAGCATCAGCAGTCCTTTTTCAGCCTGAATCAGATTTCTGCTCAGCTCCCTCAATTTCAGCCAGAAAATACCTGAAATTATAGAAAAACACAAAAACTCATAGTAAAGTCCAGAAATATGAATTTCGCCTAAAAACTACTGAAAATAAACTAAAAACTAACTAAAACACACTAAAAACTATATGAAATTAACCCCAACAAGCGTATAAAATATCCGCTCATCACAACACCAAACTTAAATTGTTGCTTGTCCTCAAGCAACTAGATAAATAAAATAGAATACAAATAATTTAAGAAGCAATAATATCTCAGAGTTTTTGAGTGAAGCTCAAATTCTAATTAGATGAGCGGGACTAGTAGCTTTTTGCTTCTGAACAGTTTTGGCATCTCACTTTATCCATTGAAGCTCAGAGTGATTGGCATCTATAGGAACTCAGAATTCAGATAGTGATATTGATTCTCCTAGTTCAGTATGTTGATTCTTGAACACAGCTACTTTATGAGTCTTGGCCGTGGCCCTAAGCACTTTGTTTTCCAGTATTACCACCGGATACATAAATGCCACAGACACATAATTGGGTGAACCTTTTTCAGATTGTGACTCAGCTTTGCTAAAGTCCCCAATTAGAGGTGTCCAGGGTTCTTAAGCACACTCTTCTTTTTGCTTTGGACCTTGACTTTAACCGCTCAATCTCAAGTTTTCACTTGACACCTTCACGCCACAAGCACATGGTTAGGGACAGCTTGGTTTAGCCGCTTAGGCTAGGATTTTATTCCTTTAGGCCCTCCTATCCCCTGATGCTCAAAGCCTTGGGGTCCTTTTTATTACCCTTGCCTTTTGGTTTTAAGGGCTTTGGCTTTTTCTACTTGCTTTTTATTTTTCTTTTTCTATTTTTTTTTTCTGCAAGCTTTTGTATTCACTGCTTTTTCTTGCTTCAAGAATCATTTTTATGATTTTTCAGATATTCAATAACATGTCTCATGTTCATCATTCTTTCAAGAGCCAACATATTTAACAGTCTTAAACATCAAATTCAAAAGACATATGCACTGTTCAAGCATTCATTCAGAAGACAGAAAGCATTGCCACCACATGTAAATAATTAGAATTTATCTTATTAAAAACTCGAAAAATATTGCCTCTTATTCTAAAGAAATTCTTCTATTTTATTCATGTTTAATGATGATGATAAAATTAAATTATAGCTTAATTGGAGATAAAATAAAAAATATAGATACTAATTACTACTATATGACTCCTAAGGTAAAACTAAAATAAAAACAGTTATCACAGAGTTAAGGCTAAGATTGGAATTTAACAACCTTTGTTCTGGGAAGTGGATGTTCCTCTAATCTGCGGGGTGCTTGGTCCTTCAAAAGATAATTTCTGGCGCTTCAATTCCCTTAAATCACGCCCTTGCTCCTCCTGTTCTTTAAGCAAATAGCAAAGAATGCTACTTTGTTCCTTCTGTTCTTTCTTTATTTGTTCTATAGCTTCTTGCATTTTGGTAATAGATGTTTCAAGATACTCCCAGTATTCAGATTGGGGGATTTCTGGGAGAAATTCCTGTGTTCTCTTCTTGATGGGGTCATCCTGTGCTTGTTGTTTTTCCATTGATGCTTTGGTGATTGGTCGCTCAACTGAGATATACTCAGTTATTCCCATCCTTACTCCAGCGTCCTTGCAGAGCATAGAAATCAAGCTTAGATAAGCCAACCTGGCATCTTTGGAATTTTTGTTTGTAATTTTGTAAAATTCAGTTGAAATCAGTTGATGAACTTCCACTTCTTTTCCCATCATGACGCAATGGATCATCACTGCTCATCTAATAGTGACTTCAGAACGGTTGCTAGTGGGCAGCAGAGAATGCCTGATGAGCGGATAATTTATACGCTTTTTGACATTGTTTTTAGTATGTTTTTAGTAGGATCTAGTTACTTTTAGGGATGTTTTCATTAGTTTTTATGTTAAATTCACATTTCTGGACTTTACTACGAGTTTGTGTATTTTTCAGTGATTTCAAGTATTTTCTGGCTGAAATTGAGGGACTTGAGCAGAAATCAGATTCAGAGGTTGAAGAAGGACTGCGGATGCTATTGGATTCTGACCTCCCTGCACTCAAAGTAGATTTTCTGGAGCTACAGAACTCGAAATGGCGCGCTTCCAATTGTGTTGGAAAGTAGACATCCAGGGCTTTCCAGAAATATATGATAGTCTATACTTTGGTCAAGAATAGATGACATAAACTGGCGTTCAACGCCAGCTCTCTGCCTAATTCTGGCGTCCAGCGCCAGAAAAGGATCCAAAACCAGAGTTGAACGCCAGAAATGGATCAAAACCTGGCGTTCAACTCCACAAATGGCCTCTGCACGTGGAAAGATAAGGCTCAGCCCAAGCACACACCAAGTGGGCCCCGGAAGTGGATTTATGCATCAATTACTTACTTATGTAAACCCTAGTGACTAGTTTATTATAAATAGGACCTTTTACTAGTCTTTTTGACAATCTTTGATCAGTTGTATGCTATCTTAGATCACGTTTGAGGGCTGGCCATCTCGGCTATGCCTGGACCTTTCACTTATGTAATTTTAACGGTAGAGTTTCTACACTCCATAGATTAAGGTGTGGAGCTCTGCTGTTCCTCAAAGATTAATGCAAAGTACTACTGTTTTCTATTCAATTCATCTTATTTCACTTCTAAGATATCCATTCGCACCCAAGAACGTGATGAAGGTGATGATTATGTGTGACGCTCATCACCATTCTCCCCTATGAACACGTGCCTGACAAACACTTCCGTTCTACATGAAATAAGCTAGAATGAATATCTCTTAGATCTCCTAACCAGAATCATTGTGGCGTAAGCTAGAATGATGGCGGCATTCAAGAGAATCCGGAAAGTCTAAACCTTGTCTATGGTATTCCGAGTAGGATTCAATGATTGAATGACTGTGACGAGCTTCAAACTCGCGAGTGCTGGGCGTTAGTGACAGATGCAAAAGGAGGGTGAATCCTATTCCAGCATGATCGAGAACCGACAGATGATTAGCCGTGCTGTGACAGAGCATGTGAGCATATTTTTCACTGAGAGGAGGGGATGTAGCCACTGACAACGGTGATGCCCTTGCATAAAGCCAGCCATGGAAAGGAGTAAGACTGATTGGATGAAGATAGCAGGAAAGCAGAGGTTCAGAGGAACGAAGGCATCTCCATTCACTTATCTGAAATTCTCACCAATGAATTACATAAGTATTTCTATCCCTATTTTATTATATTAATTTCGAAAACACCATTATCAATTTATATCTGCCTAACTGAGATTTGCAAGGTGACCATAGCTTGCTTCATACCAACAATCTCCGTGGGATTCGACCCTTACTCACGTAAGGTATTACTTGGATGACCCAGTGCACTTGCTGGTTAGTTGTATCGAAGTTGTGAACCATGGTATTGGCACCATGTTCTTGGCGCCATTGCCAGGGAAAGAAAGAGCCATGAATTTTATATAATCAAAGTGTAATCATGATTGCGCGTACCAAGTTGCTCACGTTGCCAGGGATTGTTTGAGCCTGGACATCACAATTTCGTGCACCAAGTTTTTGGCGCCGTTGCCGGGGATTGTTCGAGTTTGGACAACTGACGGTTCATCTTGTTGCTCAGATTAGGTAATTTTCTTTTTATTTTATTTTCAAAAAAATTTTTCAAAAATATTTCTAAAATTTTCTCATCTGTTTTCGAAAATAATATAAAAATGTTTTCAAAAATTTTATTCAAAATTTTTAAGAATGAATTCTAGTGTTTCATGAAGCATGTTGAAGCCTGGCTGGCTGTAAAGCCATGTCTGATTCCTTTGGGAATGAGTATGTCAGGCGTGTCATGTCTGAATTACATGCTGAAGCTTGGCTGGCCATTGGTCATGTCTAGTGTTTTGGACCGGAGCTTTCATTGAAAGCTTGGCTGGCTAGTGAGCCATGTCTAATTCCTGGACTGAAGCTTTAGACTAAGAATGCAAGATTCCTGGGATTCATGTCAAAAATTTTGGAATCCTTATTTTTTCTTTTTCATATAATTTTCGAAAAAAATCCAAAAAAAATTAGAAAATCATAAAAATCAAAAACATTTTTTGTGTTTCTTGTTTGAGTCTTGAGTCATGTTATAAGTTTGGTGTCACTTGCATATGCATCTTGCATTTTTTCGAAAATATCATGCATTCATAGTGTTCTTCATGATCTTCAAGTTGTTCTTGGTAAGTTATCTTGTTTGATCTTGATGATTTTTTGTTTTGTGTCTTTTCATGTTTATCATATGCATTCTTGAATTCTTAGTGTCTAAGCATTAAAGAATTCTAAGTTTGGTGTCTTGCATGTTTTCTTTGCATTAAAAATTTTTCAAAATTGTGTCTATGATGTTCATCTTGACATTCATAGTGTTCTTGGTGTTCATCTTGACATTCATAGCATTCTTGCATGCATCACATGTTTTGATCTAAAAATTTCATGCATTGTATCTCTTTAGTGTTTTTCTCTCTCATCATAAAAATTTCAAAAAATCAAAATAATATCTTTCCTTTTTTCTCTCATCAAATTCGAAAATTTGGATTGACTTTTTCAAAAAAATTTTTAAAATCAAATTGTTTCTCATGAGTCAAATCAAATTTTCAATTTGAAAATCTTATCTTTTTCAAAATCTTTTTCAAAAAATCAAATCTTTTTCAAAATTCTTAGTTATTTTCAAAAATTCTAAAAATATTTTTCAAAAATCTTTTTTCTTATTTTTATACCAAATTTTCGAAAATAACAATAACAATTAATGTTTTGATTCAAAAATTGCAAGTTTGTTACTTGCTTGTTAAGAAAGATTCAAACTTTAAGTTCTAGAATCATATCTTGTGATTTCTTGTGAATCAAGTCATTAATTGTGACTTTTAAAAAAATCAAATCTTTTTCAAAACTAGTTTCTATCATATCTTTTCAAAAAAATTTCTTCTCATCATATCTTTTTCAAAAATTTGATTTCAAAATATCTTTTCTAACTTCCTAACTTCTTATCTTTTCAAAATTGATTTTCAAAATTTGTTTCAACTAACTAACTAACTTTTTGTTTGTTTCTTATCTTTTTCAAAACCACCTAACTAACTCTCTCTCTCTCTGATTTTCGAAAATATCTTCCCTCTTTTTCAAAATTTCTTTTTAATTAACTAATTATTTTAATCTTTGATTTAAAAAAAAAATTTTCGAAAATTACTAACATTTTTCAAAAACCATTTTCGAAAATCACTAACTCCTTTTCAAAAATTATTTTCAAAAATTTTCTTCTCTCTCATCTCCTTCTATTTGTTTATTCATCTACTAACATCTCATCTCACATCTCAACCCTCCTCACAGTTGTGTTTCTTCCATTATATTACATTCTTTGTCTCCCCCTCTTCTTCTACTCACACAGGGATCCCTATACTGTGGTATAAAGGATCCATATTATTATTATTATTTTTTTTTCTGTGCCCTCTTCTTTGTCATATGAGCAGGAGCAAGGACAAGAATATTCTTGTTGAAGCAGATCCAGAACCTGAAAGGACTCTGAAAAGGAAACTAAGAGAAGCTAAAATACAAAAATCCAGAGATAACCTTTCAGAAATTTTCGAACAGGAAGAGGAGATGGCAGCCGAAAATAATAATAATGTAAGGAAGATGCTTGGTGACTTTACCGCACTTAATTCCAATTTACATGGAAGAAGCATCTCCATTCCTGCCATTGGAGCAAACAACTTTGAGCTGAAACCTCAATTAGTTTCTCTGATGCAGCAGAACTGCAAGTTTCATGGACTTCCATCTGAAGATCCCTTTCAGTTCTTAACTGAATTCTTGCAGATATGTGATACTGTTAAGACTAATGGAGTAGATCCTGAAGTCTACAGGCTCATGCTTTTCCCTTTTGCTGTAAGAGACAGAGCTAGATTATGGTTGGATTCTCAACCCAAAGACAGCCTGAACTCTTGGGATAAGCTGGTCACAGCTTTCTTAGCCAAGTACTTTCCTCCTCAAAAGCTGAGCAAGCTTAGAGCTGATGTTCAAACCTTCAGGCAGAAAGAAGGTGAATCCCTCTATGAAGCTTGGGAAAGATACAAACAATTGACCAAAAAGTGTCCTTCTGACATGCTTTCAGAATGGACCATCCTGGATATATTCTATGATGGTTTATCTGAGCTATCAAAAATGTCACTGGACACTTCTGCAGGTGGATCCATTCACCTAAAGAAAACGCCTGCAGAAGCTCAAGAACTCATTGACATGGTTGCTAATAACCAGTTCATGTACACTTCTGAAAAGGAATCCTGTAAGCAATGGGACGCCTATGAAGAAGGGAGTTCTTGAAGTTGATACTCTGAATGCCATATTGGCTCAGAATAAAATATTGACTCAGCAAGTCAATATGATCTCTCAGAGTCTGAATGGAATGCAAGTTGCATCCAACAGTACTCAAAAGGCTTCTTATGAAGAAGAAGCTTATGATCCTGAGAACCCTGCAATAGTGGTGCACGAAATTGTGATCTCTGGTAATGGCTTCTTAGGCCAGATACTCTGATCTAGTTTTACAGTCTGTCACAACTTCGATACAACTAACCAGCAAGTGCACTGGGTCGTCCAAGTAATACCTTACGTGAGTAAGGGTCGAATCCCACGGAGATTGTTGGTATGAAGCAAGCTATGGTCACCTTGTAAATCTCAGTCAGGCGGATATAAAACAGTTATGTGGTTTTCGAATTTAATATAATAAAATAGGGATAGAAATACTTATGTAATTCATTGGTAGGAATTTCAGATAAGCGAATGGAGATGCTTTTCGTTCCTCTGAACCTATGCTTTCCTGCTGTCTTCATCCAATCAGTCTTACTCTTTTCCATGGCTAGCTTTATGTGATACATCACCACTGTCAATGGCTACTTTCGGTCATCTCTCGGGAAAATGATCCAATGCCTTGTCACGGCACGGCTAATCGTCTGGAGGCATCACCTTTGTCAATGGCTTCATCTTATCCTCTCAGTAAATAATATGCTCACGCACCCTGTCACGGCACGGCTATTCATCTGTCGGTTCTCGATCATGCTGGAATAGGATTTACTATCCTTTTGCGTCTGTCACTAACGCCCTGCAATCGCGAGTTTGGAGCTCGTCACAGTCATTCATTCATCGAATCCTACTCGGAATACCACAGACAAGGTTTAGACCTTCCAGATTCTCTTGAATGCCGCCATCATTCTAGCTTACGCCACGAAGATTCTGGTTAAGAGATCTAAGAGATATTCATTCTAGCTTATTTCATGTAGAACAGAAGTGTTTGTCAGGCACGCGTTCATAAGGGAGAAGGATGATGAGCGTCACACATAATCATCACCTTCATCACGTTCTTGGGTGCGAATGGATATCTTAGAAGCGAAATAAGATGAATTGAATAGAAAACAGTAGTACTTGCATTAATCTTTGAGGAACAGCAGAGCTCCACACCTTAATCTATGGAGTGTAGAAACTCTACCGTTAAAAATACATAAGTGAAAGGTCCAGGCATGGCCGAGATGGCCAGCCCCTCTGATCTAAGAACCAGGCGTCCAAAGATGTCAAAATACAATAGTAAGAGGTCTTATTTATAATAAACTAGCTACTAGGGTTTACATGAGTAAGTATTTGATGTATAAATCCACTTCCGGGGCCCACTTGGTGTGTGTTTGGGCTGAGCTTAAGTGTTGCACGTGCAGAGGCCATTTGTGGAGTTGAACGCCAGTTTTTGTGCTAGTTTGGGCGTTCAACTCTGGTTTTGGATCCTTTTCTGGCGCTGGACGCCAGATTTGGGTAGAAAACTGGCGTTGAGCGCCAGTTTACGTCATCAATTCTTGGCCAAAGTATGGACTATTATATATTGCTGGAAAGCCCTGGATGTCTACTTTCCAACGCAATTGGAAGCACGCTATTTCGAGTTCTGTAGCTCCAGAAAATCCACTTTGAGTGCAGGGAGGTCAGAATCCAACAGCATCAGCAGTCCTTTTTCAACCTCTGAATCTGATTTCTGCTCAAGTCCCTCAATTTCAGCCAGAAAATACCTGAAATCACAGAAAAACACACAAAATCATAGTAAAGTCCAGAAATGTGAATTTAACACAAAATCTATTAAAAACATCCCTAAAAGTAACTAGATCCTACTAAAAACATACTAAAAACAAAGAATAGGATATACTATAAATTATCCGCTCATCACAACACCAAACTTAAATTGTTGCTTGTCCCCAAGCAACTGAAAATCAAAATAGGATAAAAAGAATAGAATATACTATAAATTCCAAACCATCAATGAAACAGAGCTTCAATCATATGAGCGGGACTTATAGCTTTTTGCCTCTTGAATAGTTTTGGCATCTCACTTTATCCATTGAGGTTCAGAATGATTGGCATCTATAGGAACTTCATATTTCGAATAGTGTTATTGATTCTCCTAGTTCAGTATGATGATTCTTGAACACAGCTTCTTTATGAGTCTTGGCCGTGGCCCTAAGCACTTTGTTTTCCAGTATTACCACCGGATACATAAATGCCACAGACACATAATTGGGTGAACCTTTTTAGATTGTGACTCAGCTTTGCTAGAGTCCCCAATTAGAGGTGTCCAGGGTTCTTAAGCACACTCTTTTTTTGCTTTGGACCTTGACTTTAACCGCTCAGTCTCAAGTTTTCACTTGACACCTACACGCCACAAGCACATGGTTAGGGACAGCTTGGTTTAGCCGCTTAGACCAGGATTTTATTCCTGTAGGCCCTCCTATCCACTGATGCTCAAAGCCTTGGGATCCTTTTTAATTGCCCTTGCCTTTTGGTTTTAAGAGCTTTTGGCTTTTTCTGCTTGCTTTTTCTTTTTCTTTCTATATATTTTTTTTTTCGCCTATTTTTTTTCTATTTTTTTTTCTGCAAGCTTTGTTCTTTGCTGCTTTTTCTTGCTTCAAGAATCATTTTTATGATTTTTCAGATTATCAAATAACATGTCTCCTAGTCATCATTCTTTCAAGAGCCAACATATTTAACATTCTTAAACAACAACTTCAAAAGACATATGCACTGTTCAAGCATACATTCAGAAAACAAGAAGCATTGTCACCACATCAATATAATTAAACTAAGTTCAAGGATAAATTCAAAACTCATGTACTTCTTGTTCTTTTGATTTAAAACATTTTTTTTTTTAAGAGAGGTGATGGATTCATAGGACATTTATAACTTTAAGACATAGTTACTAACTACTAATGATCATGTAATGAAGACACAAACACAGATAAGCACATAACATAGAAAATGAAAAACAGAGAAAGTAAGAACAAGGAATGAGTCCACCTTAGTGATGTCCTTGAGCTCTTCTATGTCTCTTCCTTGTCTTTGCTGCTCCTCCTTCATTGCTTTTAGATCTTCTCTGATTTCATGAAGGATGATGGAGTGCTCTTGATGTTCCACCCTTAGTTGCTTCCAATAATTGTGTGGAAGAAAATGTATCCCCTGAGGTATCTCAGGGATCTCTTGATTTGCAGTCAAATGTTCTACCACTGAGCTATAGACCCTTGATGGAAGCTTTTGTCTTCCCTTTCCTCTTTCTAGAGGTTTCTCTGGCATTAGGTGCCATCAATGGTTATGGAAAAAACAAAAAGCTATGCTTTTTACCACACCAAACTTAGAATGTTGCTCGCCCTCGAGCAAAAGAAGAAAGAATAGAAGAATAAGAAGAAGATATGGAGGAGATGGATGAGAGTGTGTATTCGGCCATATGGGTGGGATTGGGTGGGTAAGAGATGTTGAATTTTGAAGGAAAGTGGGTGTTTGGATGTGAGTGGTAAAGGGTTAATTAGGGAAGAGTGTTTATTGGGAATAGAGGATGATTGAGAAGAGAGAAGAGAGTGAGTGGAGGTGGGTGGGGATCCTGTGGGGTCCACAGATCCTGAGGTGATCCTGTGAGGTCCACAGATCTTGAGGTATCAAGGCATTTACATCCCTGCACAAATTTAGGCATGCAAAATGCCCTTGCACACAACTCTGGGCGTTCAGCACCAGGTTGGTGCCCATTTTGGGCGTTCAACGCCCATTTGCTGCCATTTCTGGCGTTGAACGCCAGAACCATGCTTGTTCTGGGCGTTCAGCGCCAGGATGCTCCCATTCTGGGCGTTCAGCGCCAGAACTATGCTCTGTTCTGGCGTTTGAACGCCAGACAGATGCTCCTCCAGGGTGTGATTTTTCTTCTGCTGTTTTTGATTCCGTTTTCAATTTTTATATTTATTTTGTGACTCCTCATGATCATGAACCTATAAAGACACATAACTAAGAAAAATATAGTTAGATAAATAAACATTGGGTTGCCTCCCAACAAGCGCTTCTTTAATGTCAATAGCTTGACAGTGGGCTCTCATGGAGCCTCACAAATGTGCAAAGCTTTGTTGAGACTCTCCAACACCAAACTTAGAGTTTGGATATGGGAGTTCAACACCAAACTTAGAGTTTGGTTGTGGCTTCCCAACACCAAACTTAGAGTTTGACTGTGGGGGCTCTGGTTGACTCTGCTTTGAGAGAAGCTTTTCAAGCTTCCTCTCCATGGTTGCAGAGGGAGATCCTTGAGTTTTGAATACAAGGGAGTTCTCATTCCATTGAAGGACTATTTCACCTCTGTCAACATCAATCACAGCTCTTGCTGTGGCCAGGAAAGGTCTTCCTAGGATGATGGATTCATCCTCTTCCTTTCCAGTATCCAGGACTATGAAATCAGTAGGTTTGTAAAGGCCCTCAACCTTTACTAATACATCTTCTACTTGTCCATAAGCCTGTTTTCTTGAGCTGTTTGCCATCTCTAGTGAGATTTTAGCAGCTTGCACCCCATAGATTCCCAGTTTCTCTATTACAGAGAGGGGCATGAGGTTTATCCCTGAACCAAGGTCACACAGAGCTTTAAAGATCATGGTGCCTATGGTACAAGGTAATATGAACTTTCCAGGATCCTGTCTCTTCTGAGACAATGTCAGTTGATCCAGATCACTCAGTTCATTGATGAACAAGGGAGGTTCAACTTCCCAAGTATCAATGCCAAATAATTTGGCATTCACCTTCATGATTGCACCAAGAAACTTGGTAGTTTGCTATTCAGTAACATCCTCATTCTCTTCTGAAGAGGAATACTCATCAGAGCTCATGAAGGGTATAAGGAGGTTCAATGGAATCTCTATGGTCTCTAGATGAGCCTCAGAGTCCTTTGGTTCCCCAGAGGGAAGCTCCTTATTGATCACTGGACGTCCCAGGAGGTCCTCCTCCTTGGGATTCACGTCCTCTCCTCTCCTCAGAGGTTCGGCCATGGCGCTTATGTCAATGGCCTTGCACTCTCCTTTTGGGTTCTCTTCTGTATTGCTTGGGAGAGTACTAGGAGGGATTTCAGTGATCCTTTTACTCAGATGGCCCACTTGTGCTTCTAGATTTCTAATGGAAGACCTTGTTTCATTCATGAAACTTACAGTGGCCTTAGATAGATCAGAGACTAGATTTGCTAAATTAGAAGCATTTTGTTCAGAGTTCTCTGTCTGTTGCTGAGTTGATGATGGAAAAGGCTTGCTATTGCTAAACCTGTTTCTTCCACCATTATTAAAGCCTTGTTGGGGCTTTTGATCCTTCCATGAGAAATTTGGATGATTTCTCCATGTTGAGTTATAGGTGTTTCCATAAGGTTCACCTAAGTAATTTACCTCTGCTATTGCAGGGTTCTCAGGATCATAGGCTTTTTCTTCAGAAGATGCCTCTTGAGTACTATTGGATGCAGCTTGCATTCCATGCAGACTCTGAGAAATCATATTGACTTACTGAGTCAATATTTTGTTCTGAGCCAATATGGCATTTAGAGTATCAACTTCAAGAACTCCCTTCTTCATAGGCGTCCCATTACTCACAGGATTCCTTTCAGAAGTGTACATGAACTGGTTATTAGCAACCATGTCAATGAGTTCTTGAGCTTCTGCAGGCATTTTCTTTAGGTGAATGGATCCACCTGCATAAGTGTCCAGTGACATTTTTGATAGCTCAGATAAACCATCATAGAATATATCCAGGATGGTGCATTCTGAAAGCATGTCAGAAGGACACTTTTTGGTCACTGTTTGTATCTTTCCCAAGCTTCATAGAGGGATTCACCTTCTTTCTGTCTGAAGGTTTGAACATCAGCTCTAAGCTTGCTCAGCTTTTGAGGAGGAAAGTACTTGGCTAAGAAAGCCGTGACCAGCTTATCCCAAGAGTTCAGGCTGTCTTTGGGTTGAGAATCCAACCATAATCTAGCTCTGTCTCTTACAGCAAAAGGGAAAAGCATGATCCTGTAGACTTCAGGATCTACTCCATTAGTCTTAACAGTATCACATATCTGCAAGAATTCAGTTAAGAACTGAAAGGGATCTTCAGATGGAAGTCCATGAAACTTGCAGTTCTGCTGCATCAGAGAAACTAATTGAGGTTTCAGCTCAAAGTTGTTTGCTCCAATGGCAGGAATGGAGATGCTTCTTCCATGTAAATTGGAATTAGGTGCAGTGAAGTCACCAAGCATCTTCCTTATATTATTATTATTTTCGGCTGCCATCTCCTTTTCCTGTTCGAAAATTTCTGAAAGGTTATCTCTGGATTGTTGTATTTTAGCTTCTCTTAATTTTTTCTTCAGAGTCCTTTCAAGTTCTGGATCTGCTTTAACAAGAATGTTCTTGTCCTTGCTCCTACTCATATGACAAAGAAGATGGCACAGAAAAAATAGTAATAATAATATGGATCCTTTATACCATAATATGGGGATCCTTGTGTTAGTAGAAGAAAAGAAGGGAAGAAAATCTGAACTCAGAGAGAGAGGGGGTTCGGATTTTTGGAGAGTTGAAGGAAAGATGTTAGTATATCAATAAACAAATAGAAGAAGATGAGAGGGGGAAGTGAATTTTCGAAAACAATTTTTGAAAAAGAGTTAGTGATTTTTGAAAATAGTTTTTGAAAAAGGTTAGTATTTTTTTCGAATTTTTTTTTAAATAAAAAATAAAAATAATTAGTTAATAAAAAAGAAATTTTTGAAAAAAGGGGGAGATATTTTCGAAAATTAGAAAGAGAGAATTAGTTAGGTGGTTTTGAAAAAGTTAAGAAACAAACAAAAAGTTAGTTAGTTAGTTGAAACAAATTTTGAAAACCAATTTTGAAAAGATAAGTAGTTAGGAGGTTAGGAAAGATATTTTGAAAAGATATTTTTGAAAAAGATAAGATAAGAAGATATTTTTGAAAAGATATAATTGAAATTAGTTTTGAAAAAGATTTGATTTTTAAAATCTCAATTAATGACTTGATTCACAAGGAATCACAAGATATGATTCTAGAACTTAAAGTTTGAATCTTTCTTAACAAGCAAGTAACAAACTTCAAATTTTTGAATCAAAACATTAATTGATTATGTTATTTTCGAAAATTTGATATAAAAATAAGAAAAAGATTTTTGAAAAAATATTTTTTTGGAATTTTCGAAAATAACCAAGAATTTTGAAAAAGATTTGATTTTTGAAAAAGATTTTGAAAAAGATAAGATTTTCAAATTGAAAATTTGATTTGACTCATGAGAAACAATTTGATTTTAAAATTTTTTGAAAAAGTCAATCCAAATTTTTGAATTTGATGAGAGAAAAAGGGAAAGATATTTTTTTGATTTTTGAATTTTTATGATGAGAGAGAAAAACACAAAAAAGATGCAATGCATGAAATTTTTAGATCAAAACATGTGATGCATGCAAGAATGCTATGAATGTCAAGATGAACACCAAGAACACTATGAATGTCATGATGAACATCAAGAACATAATTTTGAAAAATATTTAATGCAAATAAAACATGCAAGACACCAAACTTAGAATTCTTTAATGCTTAGACACTAAGAATTCAAGAATGCATATGATAAACATGGAAAGACACAAAACAAAAAATCATCAAGATCTAACAAGAAGACTTACCAAGAACAACTTGAAGATCATGAAGAACACTATGAATGCATGATATTTTCGAAAAATGCAAAATGCATATGCAAGTGACACCAAACTTATGATATGACTCAAGACTCAAACAAGAAACATGAAATATTTTTGATTTTTGTGATTTTCTAAATTTTTTTTGGATTTTTATTTTATATTTTTCGAAAAATTATTTTGAAAAAGAAAAATAAGGATTCCAAAATTTTTAATATGAATTCCAGGAATCTTATGCTCTAAAGCTCCAATCAAAGGGTCAGGCATGGCTTAATAGCCAGCCAAGCTTTAGCATATAATTACATGGACTGGAGTGATTAGTTGAATACCAATCCCAAAGCAGTTTGGGTATGGCTTTACAGCCAGATAGGATTCAACATGTTTCATGAAACACTAGAATTCATTCTTAAAAATCTTGAAGCCATAGAATAATCTATTTTTTGAAAACATTATTTTTATTATTTTATTTTATTTTATTTTTTTTTTCTTCGAAAACAAAAGAAAAATTTTTGAAAGCTTTTTGAAAAATTTTTGAAAACAAAACAAAAAGAAAATTACCTAATCTGAGCAACAAGATGAACCGTCAGTTGTCCAAACACGAACAATCCCCAGCAACGGCGCCAAAAACTTGGTGCACGAAATTGTGATCTCTGGTAATGGCTTCTTAGGCCAGATACTCTGATCTAGTTTTACAGTCTGTCACAACTTCGATACAACTAACCAGCAAGTGCACTGGGTCGTCCAAGTAATACCTTACGTGAGTAAGGGTCGAATCCCATGGAGATTGTTGGTATGAAGCAAGCTATGGTCACCTTGTAAATCTCAGTCAGGCGAATATAAAACAGTTATGTGGTTTTCGAATTTAATATAATAAAATAGGGATAGAAATACTTATGTAATTCATTGGTAGGAATTTCAGAAAAGCGAATGGAGATGCTTTTCGTTCCTCTGAACCTCTGCTTTCCTGCTGTCTTCATCCAATCAGTCTTACTCTTTTCCATGGCTGGCTTTATGTGATACATCACCACTGTCAATGGCTACTTTCGGTCATCTCTCGGGAAAATGATCCAATGCCTTGTCACGGCACGGCTAATCGTCTGGAGGCATCACCTTTGTCAATGGCTTCATCTTATCCTCTCAGTGAATAATATGCTCACGCACCCTGTCACGGCACGGCTATTCATCTGTCGGTTCTCGATCATGCTGGAATAGGATTTACTATCCTTTTGCGTCTGTCACTAACGCCCTGCAATCGCGAGTTTGGAGCTCGTCACAGTCATTCATTCATCGAATCCTACTAGGAATACCACAGACAAGGTTTAGACCTTCCGGATTCTCTTGAATGCCGCCATCATTCTAGCTTACGCCACGAAGATTCTGGTTAAGAGATCTAAGAGATATTCATTCTATCTTATTTCATGTAGAACAGAAGTGTTTGTCAGGCACGCGTTCATAAGGGAGAAGGATGATGAGCGTCACACATAATCATCACCTTCATCACGTTCTTGGGTGCGAATGGATATCTTAGAAGCGAAATAAGATGAATTGAATAGAAAACAGTAGTACTTGCATTAATCTTTGAGGAACAGCAGAGCTCCACACCTTAATCTATGGAGTGTAGAAACTCTACCGTTAAAAATACATAAGTGAAAGGTCCAGGCATGGCCGAGATGGCCAGCCCTCTGATCTAAGAACCAGGCGTCCAAAGATGTCAAAATACAATAGTAAGAGGTCCTATTTATAATAAACTAGCTACTAGGGTTTACATGAGTAAGTATTTGATGTATAAATCCACTTCCGGGGCCCACTTGGTGTGTGTTTGGGCTGAGCTTAAGTGTTGCACGTGCAGAGGCCATTTGTGGAGTTGAACGCCAGTTTTTGTGCCAGTTTGGGCGTTCAACTCTGGTTTTGGATCCTTTTCTGGCGCTGGACGCCAGATTTGGGTAGAAAACTGGCGTTGAACGCCAGTTTACGTCGTCAATTCTTGGCCAAAGTATGGACTATTATATATTGCTGGAAAGCCCTGGATGTCTACTTTCCAACGCAATTGGAAGCGCGCCATTTCGAGTTCTGTAGCTCCAGAAAATCCACTTTGAGTGCAGGGAGGTCAGAATCCAACAGCATCAGCAGTCCTTTTTCAACCTCTGAATCTGATTTCTGCTCAAGTCCCTCAATTTCAGCCAGAAAATACCTGAAATCACAGAAAAACACGCAAACTCATAGTAAAGTCCAGAAATGTGAATTTAACACAAAATCTATTAAAAACATCCCTAAAAGTAACTAGATCCTACTAAAAACATACTAAAAACAATGTCAAAAAGCGTATAAATTATCCGCTCATCAAATAGCAGAGGTGAATTACTTAGGTGAACCTTATGGAAACACCTATAACTCATCATGGAGAAATGATCCAAATTTCTCATGGAAGGATCAAAAGCCTCAACAAGGCTTTAATAATGGTGGAAGAAACAGGTTTAACAATAATAAACCTTTTCCATCATCCACTCAGCAACAGACAGAGAACTCTGAACAAAATGCTTCTAATTTAGCAAATCTAGCCTCTGATCTATCCAAGGCCACTGTGAGCTTCATGAATGAAACAAGGTCTTCCATTAGAAATTTAGAAGCACAAGTGGGCCAGCTGAGTAAAACGATCACTGAAATCCCTCCCAGTACTCTCCTAAGCAATACAGAAGAGAATCCAAAAGGAAAGTGCAAGGCCATTGACATAAGCAAAATGGCCGAACCCAAAGAGGGAGAGGAAGATGCAAATCCCAAGGAGGAAGACCTCCTAGGACGTCTAGTGATCAATAAGGAGCTTCCCTCTGAGGAACCAAAGGACTCTGAGGCTCATCTAGAGACCATAGAGATTCCATTGAACCTCCTTATGCCCCTCATGAGCTCTGATGAGTATTCCTCTTTTGAAGAGAATGAGGATGTTACTGAAGAGCAAACTGCCAAGTTTCTTGGTGCAATCATGAAGCTGAATGCCAAATTATTTGGCATTGATACTTGGGAAGTTGAACCTTTCTTGTTCATCAATGAACTAAGTGATCTGGATCAACTGACATTGCCTCAGAAGAGACAGGATCCTGGAAAGTTCATAATACCCTGTACCATAGGCACCATGATCTTTAAGGCTCTGTGTGACCTTGGTTCAGGAATAAACCTCATGCCCCTCTCTGTAATAGAGAAACTGGGAATCTATGGGTTGCAAGCTGCTAAAATCTCATTAGAGATGGCAGACAGTTCAAGAAAACAGGCTTATGGACAAGTAGAGGACGTGTTAGTAAAGGTTGAAGGCCTTTACATCCCTGCTGATTTCATAGTCCTGGATACTGGAAAGGAAGAGGATGAATCCATCATCCTAGGAAGACCTTTCCTGGCCACAGCAAGAGCTGTGATTGATGTTGACAGAAGTGAAATAGTCCTTCAATGGAATGAGGACTCCCTTGTGTTTAAAACTCAAGGATCTCCCTCTGCAACCATGGAGAGGAAGCAGAAAAAGCTTCTCTCAAAGCAGAGTCAACCAGAGCCCCCACAGTCAAACTCTAAGTTTGGTGTTGGGAGGCCACAACTAAACTCTAAGTTTGGTGTTGGAGAGTTTCAACAAAGCTCTGCACATCTGTGAGGCACCATGAGAGCCCACTGTCAAGCTATTGACATTAAAGAAGCGCTTGTTGGGAGGCAACCCAATTTTTATCTAACTATATTTTTCTTAGTTATATGTCTTTATAGGTTCATGATCATGTGGAGTCACAAAATAAATAAAAAAAAAAATTGGAAACGGAATCAAAAACATCAGATGAAAAATCACACCCTGGAGGAGCATCTGTATGGCGTTTAGCGCCAGAACAAAGCATGGTTCTGGCGCTGAACGCCCAAAATGGGCAGCTTCTGGGCGCTGAACGCCGAAAAATGGGCACCAACCTGGCGCTGAACGCGCAGAGTTGTGTGCAAGGGCATTTTTACATGCCTAATGGGTGTAGGGATGTAAATCCTTGAACACCTCAGGATCTGTGGACCCCACATGATCCACTCAGGATCTGTGGACCCCACAGGATCCCCACCTACCTCCACTCACTTCTTCTCACCACTCTCTTTCACACAACCCCATAAACACTCTTCCCCAAAAACCCTTCACCAATCACCTCAAACTCTCTTCCCCATCACCTCTTCACCACTCACATCCATCCACTCTTCCCCATAAATCTACCTCATAAACTCCACCTACCTTCAAAAATCAAAACCAATTTCCCACCCAAACCCACCCATATGGCCGAAACCTTTCCCCCCTCCCTTACCTATATAAAGCCCTCCATTCTTCATCAAATTCACACAACACACCCCTCTACACCCTTCTTGGCTGAACCACATCACCCTCTCCCTCTCCTCCATTTCTTCTTCTTCTTCATCTATTCTTTCTTTTATTGCTCGAGGGCGAGCAAAATTCTAAGTTTGGTGTGGTAAAAGCATAAGCTTTTTGTTTTTCCATTACCATTGATGGCACCTAAGACCGGAGAATCCTCTAGAAAGGGGAAAGGGAAGACAAAAGCTTCCACATCCGAGTCATGGGAGATGGAAAAGTTCATCTCCAAAGCCCATCAAGACCACTTCTATGATGTTGTGGCCAAGAAGAAGGTGATCCCTGAGGTCCCTTTCAAACTCAAAAGAAATGAGTATCCGGAGATCCGACATGAAATTCAAAGAAGAGGTTGGGAAGTTCTAACAAATCCCATCCAACAAGTCGGCATCCTAATGGTTCAAGAGTTCTATGCCAATGCATGGATCACCAAGAACCATGATCAAAGTAAGAACCCGGATCCAAAGAACTATGTTACAATAGTTCGGGGGAAATACTTATATTTTAGTCCGGAAAATGTGAGGTTGGCGTTCAACTTGCCAAACATGGAAGAGAACGCACGCCCCTACACAAGGAAAGTCAACTTTAATCATAGGTTGGACCAAGTCCTTATGGACATATGTGTAGAAGGAGCTCAATGGAAGGTTGACTCCAAAGGTAAGCCGGTTCAACTAAGAAGATTGGACCTCAAGCCTGTAGCTAGAGGATGGTTGGAGTTCATTCAATGCTCAATCATTCCCACTAGCAACCGGTCTGAAGTTACTATAGACCGGGCCATCATGATCCATAGTATCATGATTGGAGAAGAGGTGGAAGTTCATGAGATTATACCTCAAGAACTCTACAAGGTGGCTGACAAGTCCTCCACTATGGCAAGGTTAGCCTTTCCTCACCTCATTTGCCACCTATGCAATTCGGCTGGGATTGACATAGAGGGAGATATCCTCATTAAAGAGGACAAGCCCATCACTAAGAAAAAGATGGAGCAAGCAAGAGAGCCCAGTCATGGAGCTCAAGAGGCGTAAGAAGCTCATTTACATGAGATCCCGGAGATGCCTCAAATGCACTTTCCTCCACAAAATTATTGGGAGCAAATCAACACCTCCCTAGGAGAATTGAGTTCCAATATGGGACAACTAAGGGTGGAACATCAAGAGCACTCCATCATGCTTCATGAAATAAGAGAAGATTAAAAAGCAATGAGGGAGGAGCAACAAAGACAAGGAAGAGACATAGAAGAGCTCAGGGACATCATTGGTTCCTCAAGAAGGAAACGCCAACATCACTAAGGTGGATTCATTCCTTGTTCTTATTTCTTCTATTTTTCGTTTTCTATGTTGTGTGCTTAACCATGTTTGTGTCTTCATTACATGATCATTAGTAGTTAGTAACTTTGTCTTAAAGTTATGAATGTCCTATGAATCCATCACCTCTCTTAAATGAAAAATGTTTTAATTCAAAAGAACAAGAAGTACATGAGTTTCGAATTTATCCTTGAACTTAGCTTAATTATATTGATGTGGTGACAATGCTTCTTGTTTTCTGAATGTATGCTTGAACAGTGCATATGTCTTTTGAAGTTGTTGTTTAAGAATGTTAAATATGTTGGCTCTTGAAAGAATGATGACTAGGAGACATGTTATTTGATAATCTGAAAAATCATAAAAATGATTCTTGAAGCAAGAAAAAGCAGCAAAGAACAAAGCTTGCAGAAAAAAAAAGGGGGCGAAAAAAAATAGAAAAAAAATAGAAAGAAAAAGAAAAAGCAAGCAGAAAAAGCCAATAACCCTTAAAACCAAAAGGCAAGGGCAAATAAAAAGGATCCCAAGGCTTTGAGCATCAGTGGATAGGAGGGCCTAAAGGAATAAAATCCTGGTCTAAGCGGCTAAACCAAGCTGTCCCTAACCATGTGCTTGTGGCGTGTAGGTGTCAAGTGAAAACTTGAGACTGAGCGGTTAAAGTCAAGGTCCAAAGCTGAGTGTGCTTAAGAACCCTGGACACCTCTAATTGGGGACTTTAGCAAAGCTGAGTCACAATCTGAAAAGGTTCACCCAAATTATGTGTCTGTGGCATTTATGTATCCGGTGGTAATACTGGAAAACAAAGTGCTTAGGGCCACGGCCAAGACTCATAAAAAAGCTGTGTTCAAGAATCATCATACTGAACTAGGAGAATCAATAACACTATCTGAACTCTGAGTTCCTATAGATGCCAATCATTCTGAACCTCAATTGATAAAGTGAGATGCCAAAACTATTCAAGAGGCAAAAAGCTATAAGTCCCGCTCATATGATTGGAGCTATGTTTCATTGGTAGTTTGGAATTTATAGTATATTCTCTTCTTTTTATCCTATTTGATTTTCAGTTGCTTGGGGACAAGCAATAATTTAAGTTTGGTGTTGTGATGAGCGGATAATTTATACGCTTTTTGACATTGTTTTTAGTATGTTTTTAGTAGGATCTAGTTACTTTTAGGGATGTTCTCATTAGTTTTTATGTTAAATTCACATTTCTGGACTTTACTATGAGTTTGTGTGTTTTCTGTGATTTCAGGTATTTTCTGGCTGAAATTGAGGGACTTGAGCAGAAATCAGATTCAGAGGTTGAAGAAGGACTGCGGATGCTGTTGGATTCTGACCTCCCTGCACTCAAAGTGGATTTTCTGGAGCTACATAACTCAAAATGGTGCGCTTCCAATTGCGTTGCAAAGTAGACATCCAGGGCTTTCCAGAAATATATACTAGTCCATACTTTGGCCAAGAATAAATGACGTAAACTGGTGTTCAACGCCAGCTCTCTGTCCAATTCTGGCGTCCACCGCCAGAAAAGGATCCAAAACCAGAGTTGAACGCCAGAAATGGATCAAAACCTGGCGTTCAACTCCACAAATGGCGTCTGCACGTGGAAATATAAGGCTCAGCCCAATCACACACCAAGTGGGTCCCGGAAGTGGATTTATGCATCAATTACTTACTTATGTAAACCCTAGTGACTAGTTTATTATAAATAGGACCTTTTACTAGTCTTTTTGACAATCTTTGATCAGTTGTATGCTATCTTAGATCACGTTTGAGGGCTGGCCATCTCGGCCATGCCTGGACCTTTCACTTATGTAATTTTAATGGTAGAGTTTCTACACTCCATAGATTAAGGTGTGGAGCTCTGCTGTTCCTCAAAGATTAATGCAAAGTACTACTGTTTTCTATTCAATTCATCTTATTTCGTTTCTAAGATATCCATTCGCACCTAAGAACGTGATGAAGGTGATGATTATGTGTGACGCTCATCACCATTCTCCCCTATGAACATGTGCCTGACAAACACTTCCGTTCTACATGAAATAAGCTAGAATGAATATCTCTTAGATCTCCTAACCAGAATCTTCGTGGAGTAAGCTAGGATGATGGCGGCATTCAAGAGAATCCGGAAAGTCTAAACCTTGTCTGTGGTATTCCGAGTAGGATTCAATGATTGAATGACTGTGACGAGCTTCAAACTCGCGAGTGCTGGGCGTTAGTGACAGACGCAAAAGGAGGGTGAATCCTATTCCAGCATGATCGAGAACCGACAGATGATTAGCTGTGCTGTGACAGAGCATGTGAGCATATTTTTCACTGAGAGGAGGGGATGTAGCCACTGACAACGGTGATGCCCTTGCTTAAAGCCAGCCATGGAAAGGAGTAAGACTGATTGGATGAAGATAGCAGGAAAGCAGAGGTTCAGAGGAACGAAGGCATCTCCATTCGCTTATCTGAAATTCTCACCAATGAATTACATAAGTATTTCTATCCCAATTTTATTATATTAAATTCGAAAACACCATTATCAATTTATATCTGCCTAATTGAGATTTGCAAGGTGACCATAGCTTGCTTCATACCAACAATCTCCGTGGGATTCGACCCTTACTCACGTAAGATATTACTTGGATGACCCAGTGCACTTGCTGGTTAGTTGTATCGAAGTTGTGAACCATGGTATTGGCACCATGTTCTTGGCGCCATTGCCAGGGAAAGAAAGAGCCATGGATTTTATATAATCAAAGTGTAATCACGATTGCGCGTACCAAGTTGCTCACGTTGCCAGGGATTGTTTGAGCCTGGACATCACAATTTCGTGCACCAATGCCCAATGAAGTCCAGCCATCCTCTGGCGACTGGTTTGAGATCTTCTCTTTTGAGTTGATTTGGGATACCCTTCGTGCTGGTGGTCCACCTGGCTCCAGGGATACATATATCCTCTAGAATCTTATCCAGGCCCTTGTCTGTTCTCATCATTCTCCTATTGAAGGAGTCTGGATCATCTTTCAGCTGAGGTAGCTTTAAGATCTCCCTGATCTTGTCAGGGTGGGTATGAACAATCTTTCCTCTGACCAAGGTCCGATAGTCATAGAGAGCAGATCCAGATAGTCTTTGCTTGTCTGTTTGCCACATATTAGCATAGAACTCTTGGACCATATTCCTTCCCACTTTTGTTTCAGGATTAGCTAGGATCTCCTATTTCCTGATTCAAATTTGCTCCTGGATCTCCAGATATTCGTCTTCTTTCAGATCGAATCTAACTTCTGGGATCACTGATCTTAGACCCATTATTTTGTAGTAATGGTCTGAATGTTCTTTAGTTAAGAACTTCCCTTGATTCCAAAGTGGTTTTGGAACACTTTCTTTCTTGCCTCTTGGAGTGGGTTATTTTCCTTTAGGAGCCATGATCTTAGTGGTTATGGTTTAGTGATCATGGATAAACACACCAAACTTAGTGGTTTGCTTGTCCTCAAGCAAAAGAAAAGAAATAAGAGGGATAGAAGGAGAGCTAGTGTAGGATGGTGGATGAGAGGAAGGAGGCCGAATGGGTTTTTAAAAGGGAGTGTGGGTTTTTGAAAATAGGGAGAAAGATAAGATAGAAGATATGATTTTAAAAAATAAGCATGATAAGAAAAGATATAATTTAAAATTGAAAAGATATGAAAGATATTTGAAAAAGATAAAATTGGATTTTTGAAAAAGATAATATGGAGATTTGAAAAAGATATTGATTAGTTGAAAAGATTTTTGAATGAAAAGCGATAGATTAGTTTTGAAAATTTTGAAAAAGAGTTGAATTGGATTGAAAAAAGGATTTGTGCTTATGGATTAAGATACATTTAATATTTTTAAAGAAGGGTATTTTGAAATTAGGGATTTTAGAAATCAGGGTTTGTAACATATTTATGCAAGAAATCATGAATTGAAACATGAAAATTAAGATTAAAATGAAAAATATGAAGAAAAAAAATGAATTTACCTCCTCCCCACCATCCTGGCATTTGAACGCCCAAACGCTGCATGTTTTGGGCGTTCAACGCCCAACTGCTGCTTCTCCTGGGCGTTCAACGCCCAGCTGTTGCTTCTTTCTGGCGTTGAACGCCAGGAACTCCTTTGTCACTGGGCGTTTTTCTGAATGCCCAGGACACTGTAAATCTGGCGTTAAATGCCCAGAAGGAGCTTCTTTCTGGCGTTCAATGCCCAAAAGATGCTTCTTTCTGGCGTTTAACGCCCAGATGGCTATCCTTACTGGCGTTCAACGCCCAGTGGATGCTTCTTTCGGGCGTTGAACTCCCAAAACAGACTATTACTGGCGTTTTCTTGTCAGTGAGCTCTTTTTCTCTATTTTGTGTGCAGAATCCTTCTGTAACCCTGTGAACTTATACAATTGACTCTTTACCTTAGTATGAGTGAACTTTATATAAACAAATAAAATCAAGAATAGGGCAAAATGCTTAAAGGAAGTGATGCCCTATGGCTGGGTTGCCTCCCAGCAAGCGCTTCTTTATTGTCTTTAGCTGGACCTTGCTGAGTTTTTAGTCTAGCCTTAGCCTTGAGCACTCTTGCTCAACATTGCCTTCAAGATAGTGCTTGATTCTCTGTCCATTAACAATGAACTTCTTATCAGAATCAATATCTTGAAGCTCCACATAACCATATGGTGATACACTTGTAATCACATATGGTCCCCTCCACCGGGACTTCAGTTTCCCGGGGAATAGCCTGAGCCTAGAGTTAAACAATAGAACCTTTTGTCCTGGTTCAAAGATTCTA
Source organism: Arachis hypogaea (assembly GCF_003086295.3). NCBI lineage: Eukaryota > Viridiplantae > Streptophyta > Magnoliopsida > Fabales > Fabaceae > Arachis > Arachis hypogaea. The sequence goes on from NC_092052.1 coordinate 82,427,153, forward strand.
GATGACAGCTTTCTGTCATGCCACTTTTTTTATTTCTCTTTATAAAGCTTGGCATTTTCGAAAGCAGTGAATCTGAATTCCTCTAGCTCATTTAGCTGAAGCAATCTTTTTTCTCCAGCTAATTTGGCATCAAAGTTCAGGAATCTAGTTGCCCAGTAGGCTTTATGTTCCAGTTCCACGGGCAGGTGACATGCCTTACCATATACAAGTTGGTATGGAGAGGTCCCTATAGGAGTCTTGAATGCTGTTCTGTATGCCCACAGAGCATCATCCAAGCTTCTTGCCCAATCCTTTCTACGGGTATTTACAGTCCATTCTAGGATTCTTTTTAGCTCTCTGTTAGAGACTTCAGCTTGCCCATTAGTTTGTGAATGATATGGAGTTGCCACCTTGTGGCGAATCCCATACCGGACCATGGCAGAGTAAAGATGTTTGTTGCAGAAGTGAGTGCCCCCATCACTGATTAGTACTCTAGGGACCCCAAACCTACTGAAGATATATTTCTGGAGGAACTTCAGCACTGTTTTAGTATCATTGGTGGGTGTGGCAACGGCCTCTACCCATTTTGATAAGTAGTCAACTGCCACCAGAATATTAGTGTTTGAGTATGATGGTGGAAAAGGTCCCATGAAGTCAATTCCCTATACGTCAAACAACTCAATCTCCAAGATTCCTTGTTGAGGCATGGCATAACCATGAGGCAGATTACCAGCTCTTTGGCAACTGTCACAGTTACGTACAAACTCTCGGGAATCTCTATAGAGTGTGGGCCAATAGAAGCCACATTGGAGGACCTTGGTGGCTGTTCGCTCACCTCCGAAATGGCTTCCATATTGTGATCCATGGCAATGCCATAGGATCCTCTGTGCTTCTTCTCTAGGCACACACCTACGGATTATTCCGTTTGCGTATCTCTTGAAGAGATAGGGTTCATCCCACAAGTAGTACTTTGCATCAGTGATTAATTTTTTCTTTTGTTGCCTGTTGTACTCCTTAGGTATGAACTTTGCAGCCTTATAGTTTGTAATGTCTGCAAACCATGGTATTTCCTGAATGGCAAACAAATGCTCATCCGGGAAAGTCTCAGAGATCTCAAGAGAGGGGAGGGACGTCCCTTCTACTGGCTCTATCCGGGACAGATGATCAGCCACTTGGTTCTCTGTCCCTTTTCTGTCTCTTATTTCTATATCAAACTCTTGCAGAAGCAACACCCATCTTATGAGCCTGGGTTTTGAATCCTGCTTTGTGAGTAGATATTTAAGAGCAGCATGGTCAGTATACACAATCACCCTTGATGCTACTAAGTATGATCTAAACTTGTCAATGGCATAAACCACTGCAAGCAATTCTTTTTCTGTGGTTGTGTAATTTTTCTGGGCATCATTTAAAACGCAGCTAGCATAATAAATGACATGCAGAAGCTTGTCAAGCCTCTGTCCCAATACTGCACCAATGGCGTGATCACTGGCATCACACATTATCTCAAATGGTAATGTCCAATCTGGTGCAGAAATAACTAGTGCTGTGACCAGCTTGGCTTTCAGCATTTCAAATGCCTGCAGACACTCTGTGTCAAACACAAATGGCGTGTCAGCAGCTAGCAGATTGCTTAGAGGTTTTGCGATTTTTGAAAAATCCTTTATAAACCTCCTATAGAATCCTGCATGCCCCAGAAAGCTTCTGATTGCCTTAACATTGGCAGGTGGTGGTAATTTTTCAATTACCTCTATTTTTGCTTGATCCACCTCTATTCCATTGTTTGAAATTTTATGCCCAAGGACAATCCCTTCAGTCACCATAAAGTGACATTTTTCCCAGTTTAAAACTAGGTTGGTCTCTTGGCATCTTTTCAGAACTAGTTTCAAGTGATCAAGACAGGAGCTGAATGAGTCTCCATATACTGAGAAGTCATCCATGAAGACTTCCAGAAAATTTTCCACCATATCAGAGAAAATAGAGAGCATGCATCTCTGGAAGGTTGCAGGCGCATTACACATCCCAAACGGCATCCTTCTATAAGCAAACACTCCAGATGGACATGTGAATGCTGTTTTCTCTTGATCCTGGGGATCTACTGCAATCTGGTTATAGCCTGAGTAGCCATCCAAAAAGCAGTAATAATCATGACCTGCCAGTCTTTCTAGCATCTGGTCTATGAATGGTAAAGGAAAATGATCCTTTCTGGTGGCTGTATTGAGCCTTCTGTAGTCAATACACATGTGCCACCCTGTAACTGTTCTTGTAGGAACCAGTTCATTCTTTTCATTATAAATCACTGTCATGCCTCCCTTTTTGGGGACAACTTGAACAGGGCTCACCCAGGGGCTATCAGAAATAGGATAAATAATCCTAGCCTCCAGTAATTTGGTGACCTCTTTCTGCACCACTTCCTTCATGGCTGGATTTAGCCGCTTCTGTGGTTGAATCACTGGTTTAGCATTATCTTCCAATAAGATTTTGTGCATGCATCTAGCTGGGCTTATGCCCTTAAGGTCACCTATGGACCACCCAAGAGCTGTCTTGTGTGTCCTTAGCACTTGAATCAGTGCTTCCTCTTCCTGTGGATTTAAAGCAGAGCTTATGATCACTGGAAAAGTGTCACCTTCTCCAGAAATGCATATTTCAGGGATCGTGGTAATGGTTTGAGCTCGGGTTTAGGAGGTTTTTCCTCTTCCAGAGGAAATTTCAGAGGCTCTTTCATTTCCTCTGAATCCTCCAAATCAGGCTGAACATCTTTAAAGATGTCTTCCAACTCTGATTCGAGACTCTCAGCCATGTTGATCTCTTCTACCAAAGAGTCAATAAGATCAACTTTCATGCAGTCTTTTGATGTGTCTGGATGCTGCATGGCTTTGACAGCATTCAACTTAAACTCATCCTCATTGACTCTCAGGGTTATTTCCCCCTGTTGGACATCAATGAGAGTTCGTCCAGTTGCTAGGAAGGGTCTTCCTAGAATGAGAGTAGCACTCTTGTGCTCCTCCATTTCCAGCACTACAAAGTCAGTGGGAAAGGCGAATGGCCCAACTCTGACAATCATGTCTTCAATCACGCCTGATGGGTATTTAAAGGAGCCATCAGCAAGTTGGAGACATATCTGGGTTGGTTTAACTTCTTCAGTTAAACCAAGCTTTCTAATAGTGGCTGCAGGTATTAGGTTGATGCTTGCCCCAAGATCACATAAAGCTGTCTTGGTGTAATTACCTTCTAATGTGCATCGTATCAGAAAACTCCCTGGGTCTTTAAGCTTTTCAGGAAAGCTCTTTAGAATGACTGCACTGCATTCTTCAGTGAGGGGAACTCTTTCAGTTTCTCTCCAATCCTTCTTATGACTCAAGATCTCTTTCATGAACTTGGCATAAGAAGGTATTTTCTCAAGTGCCTCTGTAAATGGAATCTTTATTTCAAGAGTCCTGAGATAATCTGCAAAGCGAGCAAATTGCTCATTCGTCTCCTCTTGGCGGAGTTTTTGAGGATAAGGTATCTTGGCTTTATATTCCTCAACCTTAGTTGCTGTAGGTTTATTTCCTACAGAAGTGGTTGAAGAAGCCTTTTTAGATGGGTTGTCATCAGCACTTGTGTGTGTCTGATCCCTCACTCGAAATTGAGTGCCAGAGTTAGAAGCTGGAGTGACGTTAGACGCCAGCTCCTCATCTGTTCCTGGCGTCTAAACGCCAGAACTGTGCTTCTTTTGGGCGTTCAACGCTTGATCCTTGCTTGTTTCTGGCGTTTTAGCGCCATAATTATTTTTCCCTGGGCTCTTACTGTCCTTAGGTGGATTTTGGGTGGTTTGCTCATTTCTTGGCTTCTTGCTGCCTTGAGGTGGGGTATTTAATGTCTTCCCAATTCTTAATTGAACTGCTTGGCATTCTTCTGTTATTTGTTTTGACAGCTGCTGCGTTGTTTGCAGATACTACTCCTATATGAAGCAGTAGAGGGGTTAGCATATGACCCCAGAGTCCTCCTGGACTGTTCATTTTCGCTTAGGTCCATGATGGAGAAAGGGAGATGATGTAAAATAGAAGAAAAACATTTTTATTTATTTAATTATTTATTTATTTCGAAAACAAAATAAATTAAAATAAAATAAATAAAAATAGGTGAAGATTTTTGAAAAAAATGAGGAGAGAGAAAGTGGTTAGGAAGTTTTGAAAAGGATATGATGATTTTTGAAAAAGGTTTTAAATTTTGAAATAAAAATCTGAATTTTAAAGGTAAATTTCGAAAATTTGCTTTAAAATAGAGAGAAAAGATATTTTTGGATTTAAAGAGGAGAGAGAAAAACAATAAGATAGTACATGATTTAAAATTTTTAGATCTAATGCTCCTTGTTTTCGAAAATTTTGGAGGGAAAACACCAAGGAACACCAAACTTAAAAATTTTAAGATCAAGACACAAGAAAACTCAAGAACACTTTGAAGACTCACAAGAATACAAGAACAGGAAGAAAGAACACCAAACTTAAAATTTTTAGAAAACCAAACTAAAATTTTTGAAAAACAAAGAAAAATCAACAAGAAAACACCAAACTTAAAGTTTGGCACAAGATTTATTCAAAGAAAAATTATTTTTGAAAAAGATTTTAAAAATAGGCTAGCCAATTACTAAGAACATAAGCACCACGCTCTAGCTAATTGAGTTATAAGTTTAAAGTGTTTTAACAAGGTATAAATAATAAAAGACTCTAACCCAAAAAGAAAAATTTTTCCTAATCTAAGCAACAAAATAAACCGTCAGTTGTCCAAACTCAAACAATCCCCGGCAACGGCACCAAAAACTTGGTGCACGAATTGTAAATCACACTTTTTACAACTCGTACCACTAACCAGCAAGTGCACTGGGTCGTCCAAGTAATACCTTACGTGAGTAAGGGTCGATCCCACGGAGATTGTTGGCTTGAAGTAATCTATGGTTATCTTGTAACTCTTAGTCAGGAAAATAATAAAATAATTCACTTATCAAATTTGATTGCAAGGAATAAAAAGGCAGAACACAAATTATACTTGTATGCAATGATGGAGAATATGTTGGAGTTTTGGATATGCTTTGTCTTCTGAAATTCTGCTTTCCTCTGTTTTCTGATTCACGCATGCACGTCCTCCTATGGCAAGCTGTGTGTTGGTGGATCACCGTTGTCAATGGCTGCCATCCATCCTTCCAGTGAAAAGGGTCCAGATGCGCTGTCACTGCACGGCTAATCATCTCCAGGTTCTCAATCGTACCGGAATAGGATTTACTATCCTTTTGCGTCTGTCACTACGCCCAGCACTCGCGAGTTTGAAGCTCGTCACAGTCATTCAATCCCTGAATCCTACTCGGAATACCACAGACAAGGTTTAGACTTTCCGGATTCTCTTGAATGCTGCCATCAATCTAGCTTATACCACGAAGATTCCGATTAAGAGATCTAAGAGATATTCATTCATTCTACGGTGGAACGTAAGTGGTTGTCAGGCACGCGTTCGTGGAGGAATGATGATGATTGTCATGTTCATCACATTCATATTGAAGTGCGAATGGATGTCTTAGATAGGAACACGCATGTTTGAATGGAAAACAGAAATACTTGCATTAATTCATCGAGACACAGTAGAGCTCCTCACCCCCAACAATGGAGTTTAGAGACTCATGCCGTCAAAAGGTACAAAGTTCAGATCTAAAATGTCATGAGATACAAAATAAATCTCTAAAAGTTGTTAAAATACTAAACTAGTAACCTAGGTTTACAGAAAATGAGTAAACTATGATAGATGGTGCAGAAATCCACTTCTGGGGCCCACTTGGTGTATGCTGGGGCTGAGACTTAAGCTTCTCACGTGCATGGGCTGTTTTGGGCATTCAACGCCAGGTTGTAACCTGTTTCTGGCGTTGAACTCCAACTTGTAACTTGTTTCTGGCACTGGACGCCAGACTACAACATGGAACTGGCGTTGAACGCCAGTTTACGTCATCTATTCTTGAGAAAAGTATGGACTATTATATATTTCTGGAAACCCCTGGATGTCTACTTTCCAACGCAATTGGAAGCGTGCCATTTGGACTTCTATAGCTCCAAAAATTCCATTCCGAGTGCAGAGAGGTCAGAATCCAACAGCATAAGCAGTCCTTTTTCAGCTTGAATCAGATTTCTGCTCAGCTCCCTCAATTTCAGCCAGAAAATACCTGAAATTATAGAAAAACACACAAACTCATAGTAAAGTCCAAAAATATGAGTTTTGCCTAAAAACTACTGAAAATAAACCAAAAACTAACTAAAATACACTAAAAACTATATAAGATTAACCCCAAAAAGCGTATAAAATATCCGCTCATTAGTTGGCTCTTGAAAGAATGATGACAAGGAGACATGTTATTTGATATTCTGAAAAATCATAAAAATGAGTCTTGAAGCAAGAAAAAGCAGCAAAGAACAAAGCTTGCAGAAAAAAAAATGGCGAAAAAAAATAAAAAAAAAAAGAGAAAATAACACTATCTGAACTCTGAGTTCCTATAGATGCCGATCATTCTGAACTTCAATGGATAAAGTGAGATGCCAAAACTATTCAAGAGGCAAAAAGCTACAAGTCCCGCTCATCTGATTGGAGATGTGTTTCATTGATAGTTTGGAATTTATAGTATATTCTCTTCTTTTTATCCTATTTGATTTTCAGTTGCTTCGGGACAAGCAACAATTTAAGTTTGGTGTTGGGATGAGCGGATAATTTATACGCTTTTTGGCATTGTTTTTAGTATGTTTTTAGTAGGATCTAGTTACTTTTAGGGATGTTTTTATTAGTTTTTATGTTAAATTCACATTTCTGGACTTCACTATGAGTTTGTGTGTTTTTCTGTGATATCAGGTATTTTCTGGCTGAAATTGAGGGACTTGAGCAAAAATCAGATTCAGAGGTAGAAGAAGGACTGCTGATGTTGTTGGATTCTGACCTTCCTGCACTCAAAGTGAATTTTCTGGAGCTACAGAACTCAAAATGGCACGCTTCCAATTGCGTTGGAATGTAGACATCCAGTGCTTTCCAGCAATATATAATAGTCCATACTTTGGCCGAGTTTAGACGACACAAAAGGGCGTTGAACGCAAGTTCTATGCTGCAGTCTGGAGTTAAACGCCAGAAACACGTCACGAACCAGAGTTGAACGCCAAAAACACGTTACAACTTGGCGTTCAACTCCAGAAAGAGCCTCTGCACGTGTAACATTCAAGCTCAGCCCATGCACACACTAAGTGGGCCCCGGAAGTGGATTTATGCATCAATTACTTACTTCTGTAAACCCTAGTAGCTAGTTTAGTATAAATAGGACTTTTTACTATTGTATTATCTATCTTGGGACGTCTGGTTCTTAGATCATGGGGGCTGGCCATTCAGCCATGCCTGGACCTTTCACTTATGTATTTTCAACGGTAGAGTTTCTACACTCCATAGATTAAGGTGTGGAGATCTGCTGTTCCTCATGAATTAATGCAAAGTACTACTATTTTTCTATTCAATTCGACTTATTTTGGTTCTAAGATATTCATTCGCACCTCAATATGAATGTGATGAACGTGACAATCATCATCATTCCCTATGAACGCGTGCCTGACAACCACTTCCGTTCTACCTTCGATTGAATGATTATCTCTTGGATCTCTTAATCAGAATCTTCGTGGTATAAGCTAGATTGATGGCGGCATTCATGAGAGTCCGGAAAGTCTAAACCTTGTCTGTGGTATTCCGAGTAGGACTCTGGGATTGAATGACTGTGACGAACTTCAAACTCGCGAGTGCTGGGCGTAGTGACAGACGCAAAAGGAGGGTGAATCCTATTCTAGTATGATCGAGAACCTCAGATGATTAGCCGTGCTGTGACAGAGCATTTGGACCATTTTCACAAGAGGATAGGATGCAGCCATTGACCACGTTGATGCCTCCAAATGATTAGCCATGCAGTGACAGCGCATCGGACCATTTTCACAGAGAGGATGAAAAGTAGCCATTGACAATGGTGATGTCCTTACATAAAGCCAGCCATGGAAAGAAGTAGGACTGATTGGATGAAGACAGCAGGAAAGCAGAAGTTCAGAGGGACGAAAGCATCTCTATACCTTTATCTGAAATTCTCACCAATGATATACATAAGTATTTCTATCTTTATTTTCTGTCTATTTATTATTTATTTTCGAAAACTCCATAACTATTTTATATCTGCCTGACTGAGATTTACAAGGTGACCATAGCTTGCTTCATACCAACAATCTCCGTGGGATCGACCTTACTCACGTAAGGTTTTATTACTTGGACGACCCAGTGTACTTGCTGGTTAGTTGTATCGAAGTTGTGAATGAAAAATAATTTACTAAGACGTGCGTACAGAGTTTTGGCACCGTTGCCTGAGATCACAATTTCGTGCACCATGTAGTATGAATGAGCATAGCTTGAATTTTGATTTGTAACATCTTGCTATGACATTATGACTACCAACTTGAATTCTGTGAGTTCAAAAGCAATAAAGTATCACAATCATAAACAAACAAGGAATTAAAGAAGAACTTAGTAGGTGCATATAAGTATTGGAAGGCTAGAATGATTAACTGTTGCTCAATTGCATTATATTTTATTTAATTGAAGTTTTCAACTAGGACATTTTATGAAATTTTTGAAATCATGAAAACCTCGAAGAAGCAAGTGCAAATTAAGGCAAGAAAAGCCAAAGGGAAAGAATGAGAAAGCTGAAGGCTCTGAGTACCAATGACAATTCAATTGTTAAGTACTTGTGGTGTTTATGTATTAGGCAAAAAGCTTGAAAACAAAATACTTAGAGTCAAGGCTAGGCTCAAGTGCAAAAGCACTCCATCATAGCTCAAGGCTCTGAGCATCAATGATTGGAGAGTAAAGAAAAGAAATAAATGAGCCTAAAGAAGTCCTCTAATTAAATGCTTGTGGTTCTTATGTATCAAGTGGTAATGCTTGAAAACAAAGCATTTAGAGTCGTAGCTTTGTTATCAACTCATGGGGCAAAGCACCCAAAAGGAGAACCTAAAAAGGAGAATGTAAAGCTTTTTTCAAGGAAGACATATAAGGAAAAGATTTCATAAAATGAGCTAGATAGAAGTATCAATCATTTACATTTCTTTTGTGATTGTGGCATGCATAGAAAACTAGCCAACCATGAACATCAAATTGCTATTCTTCTCACTTTGTTTTGTCATAATTTACTGCATGATTCTTTTCTTTCATGGGGACAAGCAAGGTTTAAGTTTGGTGTTGTGATGACATGTCATCATGTCATGTTTTTCTATGCTTTTTCATACAAGAAATTGATAATTAGTGCTTAATTATTGAGTATTTTTGTGCTTAAATAGTATATTGCTTTGATCTTTTGATTTTATAAACTTTGTAGGAAATAAGTGGAAAAAGGAGCAAAAAGTAGAAAATGAGCTAAAAAGGAGAAAAGAGGAATTCTAGGGCACACTTTGGAGCCTTAGGCCACGCTTTTAAAAGCGTGGCCCATGATTTAAACAAAGAAAAGGCTCTTGGCGCAAAAACATCACGACGCGCACGCGTACAGGCCGCGCATGCGTCGGGCAAGGAATTTTGAAGAACCACGCATACGTGTGCATAACGTGTACGCGTGGAAATGACTGGCGTTCATTTGCCCAGAGAACGCTACGTTCACCCGTGACGCGCACAGGCACTAAGCGCTTAAGCGCGGGATAACATGTTGGAGATCCATGCGTACGCACGCATGGCACGCACGCACAGATTGAGGATCAACGTTCACCAACAACGAACGCTACGTTCATTTTGAGTGAATGCCTGCGATACTTTCAGAATTTGAATTTGAGATTGGTCACCGACGCGCACGCGTGCATGGCGCGCATGTGTCGATATGATAGTATGGGAGATTGGCACAGACGCGTACGTCATGCCAAGGCGCAGAAGTGAAGTTTTATCATCCACGCACACGCACAAAGGGTGCGTACGCATGAGGAGCGTTCATGGCACGAACGTAGCGTTCAGTTGATGAACGCTGCCAAGGGACGCGCGCGCAGATGGTACGCACACGCGTCGATGGGCGAAAATGAAAAAGTACGCGCAAGCGTGAGGGATGCGTACGCGTCGGTACCCGAACGCTCTGTTCTTTAAATGAACGCTAAGCACTCCTGGAAGCCGCAACTCTGGCTCAATTAATTCCAATTCATGTCCATTGAAGCCCCAAAGCAAGCAGAGTCCAATTGACATCACTCAAAGGCACAAGGATCATCTGGAATAGGAATTTATCATTTAATTGTAATTTATTTTCAATTTCAATTTCATTTGTAATTTAGGAATGCCTATAAAAAGGCTATAATTCTGTTAGAAAAAAGGAAGAGCGCACAGTAGGAGTAGGAGTAGAATAGAGGCTCAGGCTGGAGGATTAGAGACTCCAGATCTGTCTTGGAGGATTAGAGACACCAGAGAGCTTAACATAGTTGACTCTTATTTTTCTGCACTATTACATTTCAGTATTCAATTTGGCTTATGAAATTTCAGTTTCTGATAATTCTCTTCTGCAATTTTATTTTCTGCAACTTTACATTTGAGTTTGCTATGATCTGAATTTACTTTTCATGCAATTTAATCCTTCTGCAATTGTTCTGAGTTCTGATTTACTGCTTTCTTCCCTTACATTTGATGCACTTTACATTTCTTGCTCTTTAAGATTCTGTCAATTTTACTTTCTGCAATTTATAATTCTTGAAATTCCCTCTCTGTTAGTTTAATTTCATTCAATTCACCACTGTTAGCTTAACTAGACTAATCACCTCACTAAAGTTGCTTGATCCATCAATCCCTGTGGGATCGACCTCACTCCTATGAGTTATTACTACTTGATGCGACGCGGTACACTTGCCGGTGAATTTGTGTGGAAATTTATTTTCACCCATTAGTAGGAGGACGTGCATGTAAACTGACTTGATCTTTTGTGAACGCTACATGTTTTGTTATAGTGTACATGATGTGTATTATCAGCTGTGTTCTATGTTTCTTTATGCCTCCTTTTTACTTCTATCAATGTATGTTTGTTTATATTATCTTAGCACCGCAACGATATAAAAAAAAGTTACTCATAAAGTTGGCAACGTTCTAACAAGGAACAGGCTCATATATTAAGTAATATTTAATAATTAAGAAGAATAAGTTGGTAACACTTGGCTTCTTGTATGACCATGGGATTCTGGGAGTTGGGTCGTTACAATTTGGTATCAGAGCAGTTCGTTCCCAGTAGAGCCTGGGGAGTGGACTGACTATGCTTAACTGCATACTCTGTTGTGTGTCTCATGCTGTTAAGGTATCTTTAGGTTACATTTGGCATGAATGTCTATGAGCGCTCATTTTGGGAATATTCGTGCCTAACATGAGATATTAAGACTGATCACCTTAATATTGATTGTTTGGTGCGGATAGGACCTTAATGACTGTGAATAGGCATAGTTTAATCGAGCTCCGAATGACAAATCGATGCGAGGCACAGCTATCCTCAAAGCTATTATGATCTCCATTGCTATGGCTATGTGAGATTTGGAAGCTGTAAGGAACGAATGCTTGTTTTACTTGTGAGGAATCTGGACACACGGCTAGGATCTACCCAAGAAAGTTTGTTCAGAATCCAGTACGAACCCAGCAACAAGGTCGAGTGAAGGGGATTCGTCAAAAGATCCAGACAGCACAAAGCCGCCAAAAGAGCTATGCCGATAATAGACATAGACCCTTAGAGTTTAGTGAGGGTGGCTATGTCTTTCTAAAAGTAACCCCGACTACTAGAATAGGTAGAGCCCTTAAGACTAAAAAGCTTAACCCTCGATACATATGACCTTTCCAAATACTTAAAAGAGTCGGTCTAGTAGCTTATCAAGTAGCCCTTCCTCCATACCTGTCAAACCTTCTTGATGTTTTTCATGTCTCGCAACTTAAGAAATATATTCCCGACGAGAGTCAAGTTTTACAACTAGAGACAGTACAGTTACGAAACGATTTGACATATCAAGCATCACCAGTTCAGACCGTAGAAAGAAGTGATAAGCAGCTAAGAGGCAAGACTGATCGCTTAGTCAAAGTAGAATGGGGACCAAGAGGAGAAGAAGAGTACACTACGGAACTGGAAGATAAGATGAATACTGATTACCCGCATCTATTCTCAGGTAACTGAAATTTTGAGGACAAAATTTTCTTTTAGGAGGGTAGAGTGTAACAACCCCGGTTTTCGAGAACGAGAGTTCTTTCTTGAAAGTACGGATTTCTCCGGAAGATCAGTAAGGGGAGAACGTCTGATGTATCATCAAGCATCTCAATCCTCATTGTCATTATGTCATCTTTAAGCTAGAACCTTTTCTGAGGCGAGCTCGATAACGCAGTCACGAAGAACCTAGTTTTTGAACCATATTAGTTATGAGTTTTGATTCTGATTCTCGTATATAGTCTCAGTTTAGCAAACCGGACCCGATTCATGAGAGAAGAGAGATAATAGTATAAAATTATCATTATATTAGTATTAGAAGCTACTTGAATGATATTATAAGGTTACTTGGTCAGTTTTAGTTAAAAACAGAAAATCTGTTTAACCGGGTTCACAGTTTACTGGTGCAGCTGAGCACCAACACTCTCTGATGACTTTAGCAATGCTAAGGCCTCATTATACATGTTTTATTCACATAATAAATATGTTACTAGTGTCATTTATGCTAGTAGCTCAGAAAATATTTTTTAGAGATGTTTTTACAAGTGTTCCGATACATCTAGTTTTAGTAGTTATACACTTGAGATATTTTAATATTATTTTAACCCACCTCCAAGCCAACCAATAACAACTCACCATACACCCCCAAAACCCCCAAGGATGGTTCCTTTTCACTTTGTGGCCGAAATTTTCAAGAGAGAAAAAGAGAGAAAAGTTCTTTGTTCCAAATCTTCAAAGCTTGATTTCTGCTGAACTAAAACTCAAATCAAAATTCTAATCCAACCAAAATGATCCTCTCTTCTTTCTCTACATGATCATATGACTTATCAAGGCTGCAATCAAGGTGAGTTGGCTGCACCATCTCCCTTTTGATTCGGTTTCAAGGAAACATGCTTAAACATGTGTTTTCTTGATGTTCTTCCTTAGGAATCATGCTTAACTTGACTTGAGGGCCAAGAAACATGAATTTCCAGAAAATCTAAGGTTAGAAATCACTTCTTAACATGCTGAGTAAGATTTGGATAGTTGAGGGTTTTTGGATTTAAAGTTGTTCTTGATGTGATTTAGGAGGAAAAAATGCTTAAGGACCACCTGAAAGTCTAACCGAATTAGGAGCAGCAAAACCAGGTAGGGTGTGATGAAATTAATCTTTATTATTTGTGTTTGAGTTGTGTGAATGTTGTATGGTATGGATGTGCTAAAAATTGGTTGCATATATGATTGATTCTTGGTGAAAATTTGGTGAAATTTTGATGTAACTTGATGAAATTCAAGCATTGAGTTTGTGTACTTGGAGCAGCTGGAAACGAAACCCTAGGTCCTAAAATGAGGTTTAATTTGTGTTGAAATCATGTAGAAAAGATGGGGTTTTGGTGGCTGGGAATTTATTATGAATTATAGTAAAAAACGGGTAAAAATGGAGAAAAAATTTGAAGAATTTATGAAGAACATGAAGAACACTTTGAGTGTGATGAAGAACATGGAAGAATAGGCTTTAGATCTTAAAAAGGGAAAGGAAGTAAAAATTTTGGTGTTTGGGGGGTTATTTGGTAATTTCTGAAAGTTAGGGTGGTTAAAGTAGAAATATTAAAAGTTATGAGTGGTAAAAAGTGAATTCTAAAGGTTAAAAGTTAAAGAGGGGTAATTTTCAAAAATTTAATGATAAAATAATAAATAATAATAAAATATTAAATAATAATATTTAATTAAAAATAATATTTTAATAAAAATATTAAAATAATACAGAAAAGGCAGTTTTCTGTAAAAGCTTTAGAAAGACAACTTTAAGCGCAAAATCTCATAATTACCTTCATAAAACACTTAAGAAGTGGTAATAAAATGTTAGTGAGGCAAAGATAAAGGAAAGATAAAAAGTTAAAGAAAAGGTAAAAACCAAAGAAAAGTCTGTAAGGTTTTAATGGCAGAAAAATAGACAGATATTAATGAACGAACTAGGGCAACATAGTTAGTCTTTGAGTTGCGACTAGGGTTAGGTATTATATGAAAAGTTAAACTGTTTCAGTATAGACATAATGAACCTATACTTGGCACAGGCTAACTATTCATACCGAAATTTACATAAGCTTTAAATACAGACGTTAAGCAGAAAAATTAGGGCAGAATAGAGAAACACAGAGAACAGAGTAATCAGACTAAAGCAAAGAGATAAAGAGAAGAAGAGTAACATAGATATATAGGAAACAATAATCAAAGAAAAGTAAAGAGATATAGAGAACAGAGTAACCAGAGCAGAGTAAAGAGATACAAAAAATAGAGTAACCAGAGCAGAGTAAAGAGATACAGAGAATAGAGTAACCAGAGCAGAGTAAAGAGATACAGAGAAAAGAGAAAACAGCACAGAGTAAAGAGATATAAAGAGAAGAGTAATTTAATAAAGAGATATTTATATATATTAGTTGCTTGATGCAACCCAGAGCTATATTTATATATATTAGTTGCTTGATCCAACCCAGAGCTATATTAAATATATATTAGTTGCTTGATGCAACCCAGAGCTTCTGTAGGGAAACTAAGTTACCTACAGCTATTTTTCGCTTCCCCATAGCTGAGCTGAGTATATATATATTTTCCTACAGTAAGCAGAGGCTATCTCAGATGAGCGGCTACTATTATAAGCGCATTTATTTAGGAACAGAAAATCGTATCCGGGAAATCGAGATTACTCGTGACTGGATAAATGTTGGGATTGTGGGCAGCCAACCGACACATGAGCTCATGGCCTACGCTAGAGCTAGACATGCATCATTCTTGTCTGTGCATCATTCTCTGTTGCATTCCTTTCTGTGTGTGATCTATTTCTTTATGTTTGTCTGCTTGTGTGTTATACCTGTGTTTTATCGTCTTGCATTCTGCTGTTTGTGTTCTACTTTCTGTTTTCTCTATTTTCTCTATCTATCTTTATCTTTTGTTTACTGCTTTGCTATACCCTATTACTCATCTGTTAATCGACAATGTGTAAATGAATGTAACTAATAACCCAGACCCTACTAAGAACTCCCTAGTTCTTACCCCTTCTCTCCCTTCTTCCCCCTCAGATGGAGACGGGCATGATATTCTATCAGTTTGAGGACCCTTACGTCTACGAGGATCCGGTACATCACAGTTACTTCATTATAGGATTGGAGCCTCGTATTAGACGATATGCGTTACCTAATCGAGCTTTTTAACATCCTCTGTCTAGCCCACATTTTGACCCTGATACTCCTTACGACTTTCCCTTATCCTGGTTACATCCTGACACACTTGGACATCCTTTTCCTGATGGTCCTGGACACCCTATACTAGCTCAACCTTTGATTGTGGTAGAACCTGAGCCTATCATTCTTCACGAGCCCAAGTTAGCTGGTGACTACGTACCTGTGATACCACCAGAGTGGGACTTTTCCCCTGATCCGATCCCGGACTTTCCACAGCCTGATGAGCCGGCACTACCGGACGATGGGGTAGTTCTTATTTATGCGAACGGACCTGTTCTCGCGAATGGTTTTGTACATAGTGACAGCAGTGTTTCTGGTGGATATTAGGGTATAGCTGTAGCTGCGGACGATGAGGAGGAGGAGGATCCTGAGATAAAGATAGAGCAGGATCAGGAGATGGGCGAGCCTCACAATGATCCTCCGAACGGCCACGTGTAGATATAGTTTGACAGCAGTAGGGGCATTCTTTTGATGATACTCTAGTCTGACATTATCTGTTAGTTAGTCTCTCACTTGTGTTAGTACACCCAAGAGCTAGAAGCTATATAGTGGTTAGGCTAGCCTGGGCGCCAGCTTGGCAGCTTTTTGTATGGGCCAGGCCCTGGGAGTGTCATGTATATATTAGCTACGTAGGAAGACGTGGATGTAAACTGACTTGATCTTTTGGGAACGCTACATATTTTGTTATAGTGTACATGATGTGTATTATCAGCTGTGTTCTATGTTTCTTTATTCCTCCTTTTTACTTCTCTCAATGTATGTTTATATTAACTTAGCACCACAACGATATAAAAAAAAGTTACTCGTAAAGTTGGCAATGTTCAAACAAGGAACAGGCTCATGTATTAAATAATAGTTAATAATTAAGAAGAATAAGTTGGTAACACTTGGCTTCTTATATGACTATGGCATCCTGGGAGTTGGGTCGTTACAACAAACTTATCTCAAAGAAAGATCGTCAAGCACCAATATAAATATACCGGAGCACCCAGGTATAACTCAAAGCCCTTGCTAACTGAAGCATCGGAGTCTCTTGCAGGTACCACCACCATGGTGATCCAGGATCAACAGCACTTCAAGACTACAAAAAGTCTGACACGACAGTCCCGATCATATCAGAAGATCTCGTCCGAGATTGACCTCAACGTTTTAGGTAACCCTCGGAACAGATAGTGAGATGCGAAACCTATTCAGAATTAGAGTATCATTAGCCCCATTTAGCAACTAGACTTGAGCTTAAATGATAACTAAAGTCTTAGGCATTTTCTCTTCTCAATCCCATGTTGTTTTGGTTGCTTGAAGACAAACAACAATTTAAGTTTGGTGTTTTGTGATGCGTGAGCATCTTGTACCCTTTTTCTTGTCATTAGTTGTTTTTAGTTAGAATTTATTAAATTTTATTATATTTCAGTGCAAAATCCTCTTTAGATACTACTTTAAGTTATTTTGGTGTTTTTATTATTTCAGGTAAAATTTGGGCAAATTTGGCATAGTTTTGTTCAAAACAAAGGAAGAAAGTAGATGCTGTCAACCCTGACCTCCTTGCATTCCAACGAGCATAACTTGAGCTTCAGAGGTCCAATTGACATGGTTCCAATGGCGTTGGAAAGCCAACTTTCAGAGATTTAGAATGATATATAATAGTCTATACTTTTTTTCTGGAATCATAGCCAAATCTGGCGCTAAACACCGACCTAGCTTTTAGCACCTAGAGGGGACAGAACCAGTGCCAGAACTTTCCCTTGCCGGCGTTAAACTCCAGAAAAATGCCAAATACAGATCAAACTCACCCAAAGGAGCATCTTTAGTGGGATTTAGCTTTTAATTGTTATCCTTTATGTTTTTTTTTTTTGTAATTTTTATTTACAAACAAAATCTTTTAGATTTATAACTGAATATTTTATTTTAGCTTCAAATCAAATTAGGTTATATATAAAAGGGAAAAGATTCACCCTTTATAGGGCAACCGTGATCTTCTCTCTTCCTTTCACTTGTTTTCAGAACCCTAGTTTCCCTATAAGTCATGAGCAACTAAACCCCGTGGTTAAGGTTAGGAGCTCTGTTTATTTCTATGGATTAAGACTATTGCTTTTCAATTTTAATTAATGTATTGATTCAATTTCAAGGATTGTTTCCACTCTTAATCTTATGAATTTGGGTGGAACGAGAGTATGACCCTTATTCTACTTAAGTTCTTGTGATTCTCGAGAGAGTTACCTCGCTTGAACAACAACTTGAAAACAAATTCCTCCTAAATTGCTAATTACATGAACTAATTGGGATATGTGACATATAATCCTGTTAGCTTTGGGTAATTAGGGATTTTGTGGCCATAAACTAGTTTTTGAACTTAACCCTCTAATCGAAATTAAGTGACCATAAGAGTGGCGGTTAATGAAGGTTAGAGGAGGCTAAATCACTAAGAGATTAGGGTTTAGACATTTACAATTTGCCATGGAATGAATCATAAATTGTTAAAATAATTGGTAAGAACTTTTAATCCAGAAAAGTAAACATCTCCGAAGCCTTAACTGTTTTCACTTACTGTTTTACACCAAACTCCTTATTTGTTTTCTTTATTTTCTTGTTTATTGCTTTATGCGCTTTCAACCATTAAAACCTTCTTTTGATTCGCCTAACTAAGCCAATTGCATAGCCATTGTTGTTCTGTCCGACAATCCTCGTGAGATGGACCCTCACTCAATTGAGGTATTACTTGGATGACCCGGTACACTTGCCAGTTAAGCTGTGCGAAATCCTAATTCTTAAGGATTTTATAAAGGAATAAGGATAAATATGAATAGATATTTTGATAAAATTGGAGGGTAGAATAATTTTAAAACCAAATATACTCCATTAAAAATATTTAAGAAGATTATTTACGAATATATTGCTAAATTCAATTAATTATTTTCAATTTAAATTATAAAATGAATGGATTAATTATACTTTATAAAGTATAGTTTAAACCCGAAATATCAATTATCTAATTTAATTCATTTAACTCTTCATTATTTTTTTATTACCAAAACTTAATTTCAAATTATATAAAATAACTAATTTTAATAAAATTTTACAAGAACATTAATTAACTTAAATTCTGAATATTTATAAAATCAATTTAATCATTCTTAATAGATTTTTTTTAAAATAAGAAACTCGAATTAAATCATAAATTATTCATAATAAAAGTTACCTAAATTAAATTATACAATTTTTTCTTATTTTTCAATTACTAAAATTATGTGAAATATTCAATTATAATAAAAATGATATAAAAATTCTAATTAATTTAAACTTTATTTATCATGAAACTCTATTTAATTACCTTTAGTAAAATAATTTTCTTAAAATAAAATTCTCAACAAATATAATAAATCACAAATAACTAATTATTTGATTTTCAAAAACTCAGGTTGTTACACAGCTACTATGTAAAACTTATGCTATACAAGATCCTCATATATATAGGGAAGGTCCATCTAATGGGGAAGTAAGGAAGGGGTAAAAACTGGGGGGTTCTTAGTAGGGTCGGGGGTAGTTAGTTAAGTTAGGATTATCACAGTTCAATTAATTCACAGCCAAATATATAAGAATCACAGAGAAATAGCCAGTCACAACAACTCAGAATATCATTAAGGAATGCACAAACACAAGAAGACAATCACAAACAATTTCACATTATCAAGTAAAATACAAATGTGCAGCAAGGATGATGCATGTCTAGTCGTATCGCAGGTAATGAGTTCATTTGTCAGTTTCGACCCACACCCGATGCAATCCGACTCGCAAGTCAGATAAGGCATTCCAGGGATATAACCTCTGCAAGTTTCTACTTCTTGCAGAAAATGATTCTCCAGCTGAAGTATGTCGAACATGACCTTTGCAAGTACTTGCAGGCGCTGATTCCATATTTACGGGTGTCCCTGCAAATCATTCATATACAAAGCCCACGATTTGTTAACATTTATCCTTCGTCACCATAACCATACTATAGTCACCCTCTCGTGACCTTCCCTTAATCACACATGTCGATTTATATTTTCTCTTTCTTTAGTCTTTTACTTTATAAATCTCAAAATATCGAATTATGTTTGCACTATTTTCTCTCCTTTTCCTAAATGTCTTGTGAAAAGAGAATTATAAAACTCTTTAATAATACTGTGTGTTTCTAATACTTTTAGAAAGTCTTATTACTTTACTTTTCTTTCTTATTAAATAAAAATTAACAAAAAACAAAATAATAGATTTAACAATAATAAATAAGAAGTATTAATATTTAATATTTTTATTTTTGTAATACAAAAACTAGCTTTATTAAAACTCCGAGCTTGTACGTATTTGTTTTTACCCCAACATTTTTAGCAAAATATTAATTAAATCTTACATATTTTAATATTTATAAAAGTAACCCATAATTTTTATAAAATATCCGTTCATCTCTGAACTCTTACTTATTACTCAAAATACCCCAAAACTTATATATTTACAAAATAAATCTTAACTTTTATCAAATAAAATTTCATTCTCCAAATAATAATGTTATATTGGTGACATGCACAACTCTTCTTGAAAATATATATGATTTTAAATCCGTTTTTGACCTTTATGGTCACCGATTTTTCACCGTTTTTCAGTTAATCTCTTGGACATCAAACCTCATCAATTTTTCTCAATAATTCTCATTCACAATAGCCCCAAAATCATCAAAATAACTCTAGCTGGGCTGTTCTTCCTGGCTGAACCATAATTCACAAGCAACAACAATAATTCAACAAAATTTCAACATAAACGTAATCAAATTCAACCAATAATCAATCAAACCAACAATCACTTATCACATTAACATTTAATCGGTGAAAATTTACCAAGTCCTACCTCTGTACAAAATCAAGAAAATAAACACTCCAGAGAAGCTTTTTGACCGAACATCTGAAAAGGATAACGTTAGAAATCGTCTATTCTTCTTTGTACACAAACTGACCGAACCATGGAAACTTGAGAGAAACTCCACCGTCAGCTTCTCCCAAACAAAAGTGACGTCAATGTAACACCCTAATTACCCTAAGTCTTACCTTATGCTGTAAAGGAAAGAATAATTAAATGCGACGATAGTTCTAAGACTTATATGATAATTAATATATATATATATAGAAAGGAGTAATAATACAAAAAGCCCGATGAAGAATTACAGCTCAAAAAAACTCTAGCTGTAGCCCATAGAGTATAAGCACGATACAAAGTTTTTGAGTTAAAATAACTTATACAACTTATCTCTCAAAGTCAAGCCTCTAAGGCAATCAAAGATACAAAAGTGAGAGTACTATGACAAAATATCCAAAAGTACAAAAGGTGATAAAAGATCCTCTGCTCTGCCGCCATCTCGCAACTCACCGAGGTGGGTTACGACCTGCAGTTGAAAAACAACAACAATTTATGGTATGAGAACCGGAGGTTCTCAGTATAGTATCAGTGCCCAATATGTAAGATATAAGGATTCGGGACTCCAAAAGCAATCCTAGGACTTCACATCGATACAAAATATTCAAGCTTAAAACAAGTAATTAACTTAAACCGTAAACAGGATAATCTAAACATAGAGGATTTCTAAATAATACCAAATCACACCGCTTTTAAAACAAGTGTGAATATGTGTGCTTTGTTAGTTCTTACTAGTTTTTAGGATTTAATTTTCTTGCTTCTTATTTGATTTTATTTTTTTATTTTCTCTTGCTATCATGAATTCTCACTTTGGCTATGAGTGTGATTACAACTATGTTGTAGGTAATGGGGGCTACAATGAAGATGTGTATCAAGAATGGGATAACCAAAGGTGGGAAGAGCCACATGCACATGATCAATCTTCATGGCAACAACCTCCACCAATAGACTATGAGGAAGAGCCATTCTTTGATGCATATCAATCAAATGGCTATGGTGAATCTCCTTGTGATTTTCAAGAACCACCACCATATGCCTATGAGTCATATCCTCAACATGACCCTCAACCACACTCACAAGCCTATTTTCAACAAACACCTTCATATGACCCTAATCCATATCCATCCTACCAACAACCATATGAGCAATATGAACCACATATAGAGCCACCACCATTCCAACATCAATATTTTCAAGAGCCACCTCCTCCACATTATTGCCAAGATGAACCACCTCCAATATATGAAAATTTTCAACCACAAGATGAATACTACTTTCCACCACAACCTCCCATGGAAGAATACTCATATCCATTGATCCAAGAGCCACATGATCCTAATCATATTATCCAAGAGGAACAAGAGTCAAGGGATCGTCTCAAGGAAGCATTGGATCAATTTCAAGCAACCATGGAGTGTGTTGTGCAACAAGTGGAAAGAGTGGAAATTATTGAACCACCACAACTCTACCAAGAAGAACCACCTTCCTACTATGAACCCTTCCCCCAAATTGATGAACCCTTCCATCCACCCCAACCTCCAATGGATGACATCCTTGATGTTCTTGTTCAAGGACAAGAGGAAATGAAAAGGGATGTGCAACAATTCACGGCCGCCTTGGATGAGGTGGTAAACCGGTTAGCATCCCAATGCTTGAACTCTCAAGGAACTCCCATGGCTACATGTGGGGAATCAAATGAAGAGCATAACATAAAAGAGAGATTGGTGGAGAATGAGGGAAGTTGCTTTGTATTGGAACAATTGGAGGAAGCTATGATTATTGAAGAAAGGGAAGAATTGGTTGAAGACTTAGGAGATGCGGAGCCTCCATGGGAATCTAGAATTGAAGAAAACCCCTCCAAGATGATTGAAATTGATGCTAGGAAGGAAAGTGCACACCTTCCAAGACATATTTCATATGAAGATTTGGATGGGATAGAGCAAGAAGTGAGTTCCCTTGGTGATGAAGATCAAGCATCAAACCTTAGTGGTGAAGAATCCTTTGAGCATGAAGAACCTTCTCCCAACGAGATGGAAAGCAATGTGGAGGTAAATTTTTCTCACCCTCCCTATTATGATTTGAGTAAAGGAAAAGGTTTAGATAAAATTGTTGAACAAAGGATTATAATTGAGAAGTCTTGTGAAGAGGTGGAAATCCTTAGAAAAAGGAGGATGGGAATTGAATACGCTTTATCAAAACTCTTGGAGTTGTCTTTGCCTAGGTTGCCATCTACTCCTTCATTTGAGTGGGTGAAATTTATTTCTATTAGCTTCATTATCCCACTTGAATATGGTTTGCTTGAAACGAATGGCCAACTTAGGGAGCTTTGTGGGATGAAGCGTAAATGAAAAAGGTTTTGTGGTTGGCATTGTAAATCAAGGCTCATTATGGTTGATGCATCAAACATGATATATAAAGGTTGGAGTAGTGCTCAAATAGATGGGTCTAGGAAGATTGTTGGCCACTATATAGAGAATTCACCTTACTCACCACCCGGTTGGACTAATAATGATGATCAACCTCAAGACGGGTATGAAAACAAAGTGTGGGATCCCGGATTACAAGAAGAGGATCAACTTTGGGAGCCCCAAGCTTGTGAAGAACTCCATCAAGACTTGGCTCAATCCATGAAGAATCTTGGGGCACAATGGAGAACCAAGCATTGGTGGGAGTTCCAAGATGAATACAAGCACAAGCCACCTTGATGAGGAGCTCCCCATAAGTCCAACTTAAGGACAATAAACAAAAGTGCTAGGTGGGAGACAACCCACCATGGTAAAATCCTTTCATTTTCTCTTTTGTATATATTGGTAGAATTAGCTTAATTTCATGTTTTGTTTAGTTAGTTGAGTATGTTTGGTAGTTTAAATATGTTAAATAAGGTTTTATGGTGTTTTGGTAGCTGTTTGGAGGTTTGGAATGCTTGGATTGGTGCAAAAACATAGAAAAAATTTTGAAAAACAGAGCACCATCCACGCGCTACGCGTACATGGCGCGTACGCGCACGTCCAGCATTTTCGACCATCCACGCGCGCGCGCCATGCGTGCGTACGCGTGGATTGAGAAGTTCCAACCTCCATACATTTTTCAGCGAGTTGTGCCTGCGCCGCGCCAACGTTGTGCCTCTGGCACAAACCCCACTTGCGCACACGCGCACACGACGCGTACGCGCCACTGTCGAAATAAGCCATCCGCGCGCGCGCGGCATGCGCGCGTACGCGCGGATTTCTTTCTCCCATCCACTTTTCTTTTCTCCTCCTCTTTCCAATTCTTTCCTTCTCCTTTCTTCTTCCCTTCTCCTACCCCTCATCCAACACTTCCAAACACCATGGATAACCATTTATTTTAGTTAGTTAATTAGTTAGTTGGTTAGTTGATTAGCTAGTTTTAGTTTAGTTTTCATTTTATTTTCTCTCTTTTCATCATAAGTGTTGGAGTATTGACTTTGTTTACTATACATTGCTATATCCCTTATTTCCTAAATGCTATTTTAGCGTGAATGTTTTTAGATAATCTTTGTTGGATTCTATGATTGAGGTTATATTTTGTTACTTGGTTTTGAGTTCTTCATGCTTACCTTTTGAAAAATACCAAGTGATGAGAATTGTCTTTGAGCTTATAACTCTTTTGAATTGCATGTTGTAGCTAGCCACCATGTGATTTGGATCCTTTTCCCTCGATTAGGCAACTTCTTGATGGATGATGTTGTGCATTTACCTTAATGCATTGTGTTCATGATTATATCCATCCATATGTTTGACTTGAATGCTTTCATGCTTCTCTAATGCTTGTCTTACCTTACAAGCTTACTTAAAGCATCTCAAGCACACTAGGATAAGTGAAGTGCATGCTTCTTTTGTGACATAGCTTTTATGCTAATGTGTATTCTAAACCGCGCAATTTAGAATTCACACACCTAATATTTCTTAATGTCACACTAATTCACTCACCTCATTCTAGTGATTTACCTCATTCCAACAATGTATGCCTCCTTGCTTTTATATCTTCTCATCTTATAGTGTTATATTTTTGTTTTTCATAACGCATGCACCACAAGCAACCATGGAGGCGGAAGAAAGAACACATAGCAATCCGGAGAGTCGTCGTACCCCCTTGCTCATCTTTGAGTGCACCGAGGACGGTGCAAACTTTTAAGTGTGGGGAGGTCGTCCGACCGGTTGGCGATTTTGGGTGACAAATTTCTAATTCCAACACTTTTGCATTTCATTCTAGGATTTTAGGATTTTTACTTGCATTTTCTTATTTTTGCATATGCATACACAATAAGCTTAGTCAAAATAATGAGAATTTTTCAAGATTTCTATCTATAGGGCATGTCAATTGATTTAAGTGAAAACTTTTCATAGAACTTGCTTGAATTATATATATTATGGATCATGTTTTGAGCTAAGAACACAATCTTGTGAGACTTGAGCCTAATGATGTGGTTACATCTTATAACCACTTATTTTTCCTTCTTGTGTGCATTATTCTCTTTCTATGATTGTAATCTTTGATTTGTTTGATTCTTTATGTCCATTATTTTGTGTATTCATGCATTTATGTGATTGAGGCCATCATTTCATTTAGCTCACTTACCCAAATAGCCTACCTTTTATCTTCCTTTGTTAGCCAAATTTGAGCCTACGCTTAACCCATTTATTCTTTAATTTAGCACATTACTAGCCTTAAAGCGAAAAACAATAAATGTCCTTAATTTGGATCTTTGATTAGCTTAGGCTAGTGTGTGTGGGTATCATTCAAGTGTGGGACCCTTGGGACATTGGGTGAATAAAAGGGTAGTTTTGTAATGTTATTGGAAATATTGGGAATTGGGTACATACTCATGTATTGATCAAATGTAAAACCTTATGCATTGAGGTTCTTGTATATAAAAAGAAAAAATAAGAAAAACAAAAGAAAAAGAAATAAAAGTGAAAAAGAAAAACAATATGGAAAAGAAAAGAAAAAAAAATATAGAAAAAGAAAGAAAAAAAGAATAAAAATAATAAAAAAAAGGGACAAAATGCCCCAAAGTGAAGCTCAATAAGATCAATGCATAAGTGCTGTGAAATGAAAAGAAAATGCATGAGTATGTGCAAAAGTGAGAAAATGGGTAGTTAGGTTAGAACTTAATTGTATAGGATGTCATAGGTTAGGTGGGAAGTTTAAGCTTATCAAAGATTCAAATTTCAAGCTCACTTGACCAAATATGCATCCTACCTTGACCCTAGCCCCATTACAACCAATGAAAAGACCTCATGATACTTGTATGCATGCATGAAATAAATGTTGATTGTTAGAAGAAAAACAAATCTTGGAAAGCATGAAATAGAGGAGAATTGAGTGAATCAACCCTAAACACTTGAGCGAATAGAGTGCAAACACATTCTTCATGCAAGTTTGTAAAAATATTTAATAACTCAATTCAATTGTGGATTAGACTTGCTAGTCCTTAGCCCTTATGCATATATACTTCTTGGGAATTGATTTATTTTGACCAAGCAATTGCATTCATTTAGATAGTTGCATATAGGTAGATTGCATTTAATTAGTTTCCATTGAATAAATGCCATGCCCTTTGCTTCATTCTTGGTTTAAGCATGAGGACATGCTTGGTTTAAGTGTGGGGAGGTTGACAAACCCCAATTTGACGGTTTATCTTGTATTGAATTTAGGGGATTTTATCACCTTTTACCCACATTTATTCAATGAAATAGCATGGTTTTGTATATTCTCCTTTAATTGTGCTTAAGAGTGAAAACATGCTTTTTAGGACTCAAAATAGCTAAATTTAATTCACCTTGATTCTATTAGATGCCTTGATATGTTTGTTAAGTGATTTAAGATTTAGGAGGCAAATGATTGGATCAAGGGAATGAAGAAAGAAAGCATGAAAAGTTGGAGAACTCATGAAGAAATGGAAGAACCGGAAAGCTGTCAAGCCGACCTCTTCGCACTTAATCGACCATAACTTGAGCTACAGAGGTCCAAATGATGCGGTTCCAGTTGGGTTGGAAAGCTAACATCCGGGGCTTCGAAACGATATAAGATTTGCCATAGTTGCTACACGTATGGTGGCGCGCACGCGCAAAGTACGCGCACGCGCCGTTGCTGCCACCTAGTTCACTTAAAGCAAAACGTGGCCAACGAATTCAAAAGCCTTGTGGGCCCAATCCAACTCATTTCTGATGCTATTTAACCCAAGGAGTAAAGAGGGAAATATGTGTTAGTTACCAATTAGTTTAGTTTAGCTTTGTAATTAGTTTCTAGAGAGAGAAGCTCTCACTTCTCTCTAGAATTAGGATTAGGTTTAGTTCTTAGATCTAGATTTTAATTCATCTTCTTCTTCTCAATTCCTTGTTGTTACATTCATTCTTCTTCCATCCTTTTGTTGTAATTTCCTTTATGTTTTTCTTGCATTTTGTTGTAGATCTACTTTTGTTCCTCCCTTTCTCTTTCAATTCAATTCAAGGTAAATCATAATAATTGTGTTCATTTGATTTGTTGTTGTTTAATTCCTTGCAAATTGAGTAGTGTAGATTTACTTTTCTTGCAATTTTACTATGCTTTCCTTTTATGCCTTCCAAGTGTTTGATGAAATGCTTGGTTGGATTTTAGAGTAGAATTTTATGTTCTTGGCTTGGAAAGGTAACTTAGGAACTCTTGAGTTACTAATGTCCAAGTAATTGATGATTGGGATCCATTGACTCTAGTTCTCACTAATTGAATTAGTGGAGAGTTAGGACTTATGGAGTAGGATTGACATAGCTCATTTGACTTTCCTTTACTACTAGTTAGAGGATGATTTAATGAGATTAATCCTTGCCAATTCTCATATTGTGGTTAGTGATTAGAATAGAGATCCTTGACCACCAACCCTTGCCAAGACCTTTTTTAGGCCTTAGTTTACTTTCTTGCCATTTATCTTTCATGTTTCTTATTAAAACCCCAAAAATAACTCACAACCAATAACAAAACACTTCATTACAATTCCTAGGGAGAACGACCCGAGGTTTGAATACTTCGGTTATTAATTTTAGGGGTTTGTTACTTGTGACAAACAATCTTTTGTATGAAAGGATTATTGTTTGGTTTAGGAACTATACTTGCAACGAGAATTCATTTGTGAAATTCTAAACCATCAAAAATCCATTCATCAGTATCCCACAGCCTTCACCAACCTATCCTCCATGCGATCCCATCAACACTGCCTACCTAACCTCCTCAGCACCAGTCAATCACAGATAATGCAAGCAAGTAAAACACAAGTAGTATACATATATAGCAGGTAAATCAACTAGTTTTATGCATGTTATTCAAATAGGCATAACTCAAGTAATCAAAGTAAGAAAGCATCTACAAGATGCATATCATGATTGTCTTTCCTATTTGCCTTTTTGCAATGACTAGGGTTATAGTGCCCTGCTCACTCTTTCTAGTGCACAGCACTTTATCTTGCATCCCAGGAGTTGTAGTGCCCGGCACACTCTTTCGGGTTATAGTGCCTGAGTTCACACTGGCGGTAGAAAAATTATGTGAGCGGGAGACTGCCTCAGTCCTCACATCTCAACATAGGCGGGGGACTGCCTCGGCCCCTACGCGGGCATCGCTACCTCGACAAGCGGGAGACTGTCACAGCCGTTACACAAGCTGCATAGCGACTTACCATAACAATGCATGTCACAAATACATAATCTGTCTCACAGGTCATTGCTCATAGCACAAGTCTATTTACACTTTTCCCATTAACCATAATCATTCATTATAAAGTTTGAATCTCATCATCCATCTGCAATATCACAAGTTTATTATCAATCCGGCTCCCCATTAGCTCACAAGACGATTCCATCCAATAGACATACCAAGCCTAAGTCACCGTCTTCTAAACCTATATATAAATTCACTAATTTCAAATCATAAACCCATCTATACTAGTCTTAGGGCCTAATTACTAGCCACAAGTATTAATGAGAAGTTAAAAAAGTTTGGAAAGTTAGAAAACCCTTAAAAGTGAAGAAAAATACATTTTTAGCAAAACAGGAGTCTCGTGTAGACGAACCTCTGTCCCTCATACGCATGTATGGAAAATTGGGTGTCCGCACATGCGGCACCATGCTCGCATACGTGAGGGTTCCAAAATTCGCGTATGTAAGGGTAAAAATTTGGACTTCCACATACACGTGTAGTGCTTGTGTAGCCAGGCAGTGAAGAATGCCCGCGTCGCATGCACTGTGTTGCGTACACAACCCTTAGCAGACTTATAACTTTTGCACTGAACTTCAAACGTTTATAACTTTCTCTACAAAACTCCACTTTTCTCAAAATTTATATCATATTAAAGCTCTTAAAATCATTTTTAATTTAAAATAAAGATCACTCAATTTCAAAGTTTGAGGCTCAAGTTATGATCCACCAAAGTTCAATAAAAATAAGGTTTTGCAAATTCTCTAGTTTTCAAAGCTTTCAAAACCAAACCAATTCATATACATTCTAAATCATGTCAAAGCTCACCACTCAACACCCACAATCACATCCATATATTTGATCACTTACCAATTCACTTCCTATATCACCTTCACACCTAATCATCATTCAGTCTATTAATCCCTCAAATAATTTTCAACAACATCATACATCAATAATTCCTCATACATAAATTCATCATTTACCACCTATCATCACCATAATAGTCCTCCACCACAAATCATATCTCAACATCAATAACTCATCATCATGCAACATCAACTCAACAATAAACACCATTTATCAGTAACATCATTTCAACAATTATCAACAACCAATCCAATCATATCCTAAGGTCCACTAGCCTAAGTGTCACGAAACATTACATATTACATAGAGGAAACTGAAACCATAACTTGGTCGATTCTCAATATGCACCACAATACCAAATTGAGTTCCAACAAGCCTCAATCACCAACAATAATCCAAAGCTCCGAATCAACTCCAACAATCATAATTTCAAGCTATATACATATAATTTACAATAAATCAACCTAAGGTTCCATATATACACAAAACCACAAGGGATTCAAATATGCTCACCTTACCCAACATTTACTGGGACAAAACCTATAGCAATCAAGTGCTAGATTGTACCTAAATACCCAAAATCACTAAAATCACTCATTCACTATAACCAAAGTTTCGAATTTATTGGGAAAAGAAACCTAGGCCAGATAAGTCAAATTTATTACCAATTTGTTTAGTAGGTTTTATAGAGAATTTTGAGATGAACGCGTGGCTACAAATGACTCATCGATCGGAGCTCTGTAGCTCAAGTTATGGTCACCAGAAGTGATGCATGAATAGTGACCAAACCCTCACCTCTCCTCTCTTTCAATTCAGCGCCCCTTTCTTTGTTTTAGGGTAAGAATGAGCTAAATGCTCATTAAAAGGTGTTTATATATGTTTGGCTTGGGCTCAACTTGGGCCCAGTCCAACCCGATAGAGTTTTTGGTTCGTTTGGCCCAATTTTTGGCCAAACCTTTAGAATTTGCACCCGGTTTTTAACTTTAATTATTTTTCTAATTAAAATTTTGAACCTATCTTGGACAATTAAATTATTTTAATTAAGCGGTTAATTAATTGGTATTTTTACATTTTCTGGTCATAATAAAAATTTTTGCCCTAAAAAATGTTAGTCTCCACAAAATATGCGATGGTAGTTTCGGTCCATTCTGGCTCGGCTCTAAGCGACCTTAACCAGCAGAAATTCCTTTCCGCAACATCCATTGGAACCAATTCAAAATTCAATCAAACTTGGTTTTATTTTTCTCCAACTCCTAGTTCCTCAATTCCTTGCTAACCTTTAGAACGAAATATGCTTATATCCTCAGCATCGGCTTAAATTCACACTTACACCATTTATTCTTGTTTACAACGCCATGACTAAACCGACTTCAAGCCTATGCCGTACCCCTCCATCTCATTCTTAGCCCCCTCAAATCAACCTTAACACTACATCAGCATTTCAATTCAATGTTCTCTAAATCCATCTTACAAAACCAACAACTTATCTATTACAATCTAAATCGAAAGTCATCATGATCAAATATCACATTCCTTATCTTTCAAAGACGAATATTGTACTCACTTCTCACCCAAATCCAATTTACTCACCTACACACATCTCCACATTCATTTTGGAATCAATCTAATCTTACAGCTAAATCCAAACTTAGTTTCTCGGAAATCATTATTTTCATTAATCCACTAATCTTTCAGGTTTCAAAACCTAAGATATTTCCTATCACCATTCTACTACTCCTATTCGCAACCCTACCAATTCTAATCATAAAACATTTTTCATAGTTCCAAGTACTCATCCATCAATTTTCAACCATTCAAATCTTTCAAAACCTAACAATTCAAATTCATTCCACTATAATAAATCACAACAACCCAACAACAATTCATATACTAATCACAATTTCAGTACCATCCACACAATCACACTCATAACATACTCAATCATTCCAACACCTATAATATTCTATTCTCCATTTTCTCCACTCATTCAACAAAATCCCAAGGTCCACAATACCACCATACCTCCATACCATTTATTCTATATTTAATTAATCAATTCATTCAAAGCTTCCATTCAAAACTCCACCGACGTAAACAATTCAAACCTCCCTTAAGCAAACTAAACAACCAATGAATTTCTACTTATCAAAACTAAAATCAAATGTCAAACTCATCCAAATTCAAGCCTAAATCTCGCTCACTTATCTTTCTCATTTCGTCTTGTTTTTACACTTCAACATTTCACTAGAATTTTCCTTTCTCATTGGTACCTCCAAACAAACTCTAAGCTTTCCCAACCTTAACGACGACATTCCATAAGATAAAACTAAGCTAAAACTTGGTCCTAGCAACTATTATACCCAAAAATATTTGCTTACCTTTCATCGGAGGATCTGACCCTGTGCATCACGCTGATAAACACCATCTTTAGGGTTTATCATGTATGGAATTTGGGGGTTTTATCAATATTCTTTCACAATTATTCAGATAAAATGCATGGTTTTTTGTTTCCTTTCTAATTTTGCTTCATGGTTGAAAACATGCTTCTTTTACACTAAATATGGTATATTTTAATCCTCTTCCATTATCATTCGATGCCGTGATCTGTTTGTTACGTGATTTCAGAGTTTATAGGGCAAGGATGGCCTAGAAGAGAGGAAGGAAGCATGCATGAATGGAAGGAGCATGGAAAAAGGGAGCTTTGGAGCATAAGCAATGACTCGTACGCGTGCCTTACGCATACGCGTGGATGCGTGCTGCTAGGATCGGCGCGAAGTAGCGGGCGCATTCGCGTGTCTGGGCAAGAACCTCATGGACGCACACACGTACTTTGCGCGTATGCGTGGATTGTAAAAACTCCAAGGACGCGCACACGTGACCCATGCGTACGCGTTGGTGCTCGCATGTGATTTTTAAGTGAAATCGTGCTTGGCGACTTCACAAAGACTGTGGGGCTGAATCTGAAGCAATTTTGGCGCCAAAAGACTTAAAAGGACCAAGGGATGAAGGGATTCAGATCATTCACACTATTACACTTTTAATTAGTTTTCGAAGTTACATTTTTAGAGAGAGAAACTCTAACTTCTCTCTAGGTTTTTGCTTTCTCGATTTCAACTTCTCTTGGATCCATTGGTGAGATCTATTGTCAATTCAATTTTACATTGCTTCAATTTGTAGATTTAATTCTTCTACTCCTAATTTAGTGTTCTTGTTGCTCAAGTTACTTTGGATCTTAGATTTGGATCTTGTTATTTTGATTTCTATTAATGCATTGAGGTATTTCATGTTCATTGTTATTAATTATTTGATTGTTGTTAATTTCTTGTAGTGAATATCTTTGATTTGAATTTTCTTCTCAATTTCACAATGTCTCTCATTCTTGTTCTCCAAGTGTTTGAGAAAATGTCAACTTTAGCTATGGAGTAGACTTTTCATTCTTGGCTTGGGGGTTGAGTTATTGGAGACACTTGAATTGTCAATGTCGCTTGTTGATTATCAATTGGAAATTGCTAATTGATTTGCATGTCAATAAAGCTAGACTTCATTAGGGTTTGACTAGGACTTGTGAATCCAAATTGATTACCTTCACTTGACTTTCCTTCATAGTTAGAGTTGACTAAGTAGAGCAATAACCAATTGTTGTCATAATTGATGGAGATTATGATGATAGGAATTCCAATTCTCACCCCTAGCCAAGGCTTTTACAATGATTGATTGTCATTCACACTTATTAGCTTATTACTTTCTTACACTAAACTCCAAAATACCAAGACAACTCCTAACCAATGATGTGCATCTTAGGGCAACTCCTAGGGAGAACGACTCGGGACTCTACTTTCGGTTATTGATTTGAATTGTGGTGACACATTTTCTAAGTTTGATTCTGAGAACTGCGTGTTGGTTTAGACTATACTCACGACCGAATTTCATTGATAAATTCTTTACCGAGACAAAAATCTCGCATCAAAATGGCGCCGCTATCGGGGAGTTGCATATGTGTGCCATGTTATTGGTTAGTGTGAATATGTTGATATATGAATACTTGCATTTTCCTTGATTGTTTGTTTGTTTGATTGATAGTTAGGATTAGTCTTTGTTTAGTTCAATTTATTGTCATGAGCTCTATACTTCCTTCATTGTATGACGCGTTCACTACCGGATCCGAGCTTATCCACATTTGATATGGAAATCGAAAGAACTTTGCTTCATATTAGGCAAGGTTGGAGGCGGTTAGCCTTTGGAGGTGGTGAAAGGGTTTTTACCAATTCACCAACCATATCCGAGGTTGATTCCGAATCGTCATTCGAAGAAGGCACTATCTATTCTTCCGTTGATACTACTAATAGTTCTTCCATTGATCAAGGTACCGACACTATGGCCGCTCCAAGGAGAGTTACTCTTAAGGATGCAGGTGCTCCGGACATTGTTCTTCAACCTCTTCACGTGCTCCATCTAAACTTGAATGCTAATTTTGAGCTCAAGATCGCCTTGATTAATCTTCTACCCAAGTTTCATGGGCTTTCCGCCCAAGATCCTATTAGACACCTTAGAGACTTTCAAGGTGTATGTGCAACAACTAGGCGGGAAGGTTCCGACGAGATTGCTATTTGGTTGTTTGCCTTCCCATTCTCTCTTGAGGGAAGAGCTAAAGAGTGGTTCTATACTTTGCCTAGTGAGGTTGTTACCAATTAGGACTTGCTTAGAAGGGAGTTCTTAGACAAATTCTTTCCCGTGGAAGTGACGGATAAGCTAAGGAAAGAGATTTCATGCATTATCCAAGGTGAATTGGAAACTCTATACGAGTATTGGGAACGGTTTCGGAGGCTTCTTGACTCATGCCCCAACCACATGATTGACATTCAAGTGTTACTTAGCTACATTTGCCAAGGAATGAAACCTCAAGACAAGATCCTCTTGGATGATCCAAGCAATGGTTCCTTGACAAAGTATAGAACGTTGGAGGAGGAATGGCAACTCATAACCGACTTGGCCGAGTCCACCCAACACGCTAGACAAAGAAACAATCATCCAAGAGCCGTAAATGAAGTTTCTTCTAGTGGTATGACCGCCGCCCTTGCCCAATCCTTAGGTGAAATGACAAACATTCTTAAGCAACTCCAACTTGGTCAACAACAACCTCAACAACAACCTCCACCTCCTCAACAACAACCAAGTCAACAATTAGTTCCTCAAAGGGTTTGCAGAATTTGCTTTTGTTACTTTCATTACACGGATGAATGCCCAACTATCCAAGAAGACAATACCCTAGAGGCTACCAATGCCTACTATAACCGCCCCAACCAAGGGTATCATCAACAAGGAGGCAACTATGGTCAAGGAGGCAACTATAGTCAAGGAGGTAATTACAGCCATGGTTGGCAAGATAATTCCAACCAAGGATGGAGGGACAATTATAATCAAGGAGGTAGGGACAATGGAAGGAAGTAAAGATGGAACAACAACCACCAACAAAATCACTACCCACAAAATCCTCCATACCCTCAACAAAACCAAGGAAGAAACTACCAAACATACCAACCACCACACCAAAGACAACCACCTCAACCCAATCAACCACAAAACCCCCAAATCACCTATCCTTCCCCTTCTTCCAACTAAGATGAGACCCTCCGTTCCATCCTTCAAGGACAAAAAGAACTTCAAACCACCCTTGCCTCTAGTCTTACTGAACTTAGTTCCACCCTCTAAACTCTTCTAGCCTGTATGGAACCACCTTCTACTCCCACTACTCAAGCTTTAAGTTCAAGTGAACTACCCTCTCAACCTTTACCCAACCTCAAGGATGGCATCAATGCCATCACCTTGAGGTCCGGCACCAAGTTACAAGAGATAAGTCCCAAGGAACCAAGCCCAAGGAAAGACACTCAAGCAGAGGATGTGCTTGAGGTAGAAGAAATTGAAGAGGATGATGAAGTACATGAGGTAGTGATGCGTGAAAATCTTTCCTATTTTTCCTAGTGAATTTGCATTCAATTTGTTTAGTTCAAGAATTTATTATCTTTTAGCCATTATGGATGCTACTTTGAGTCGTGTGTAATTCTGTTCATTTTAGGTAGCACTCGGCTGGATTTGAAGGAGTTTTCACAGAAAAAGAGAAGAAGGCGAATGACGCTGTCAACCCGGACCTCTCTGCACTCAAACCTGAAGCGTAGCCCATGAAATGTGGCCATGAAGCAAGCAAGTGTGCATCTAAGATGGCACGAGTATGGATCATGCATGCATGTGGCGTTACTAATTAATAATGAAACAATTGAAGCCAAAAGACTGCATGCATATATTAGCGTGAATTAAGCTAATCAATGAATAAAGAATGAAGTTATATGATGCATGAGGTGTTTTTATATGACAACGAATAAAGAAACAAGGAAGCATGAACCGAAGGCACCAGATGAAGGGAACAGGCCTCCAAAGCTCTCGGCCCAAGTTAGGCGCCAGTCTTGACATATGGAGTGGTCCCCGCATCCATTAAGGATTGCACAAGTGTTTTTATTTAATTTTTGATTAAATCTTTTATTTTAATTACAAATAGGAAAAGATATTATTTAGTATCAAAAAATATATTTTGTATTAATTAGGATTAGATATAAAAGGAATCTACTCTCTTGCTCTTCTACCTCATTTCGCAATTTACAGTTTACCTGAATCCTTATTTTCTTTCTGAACCATGAGCAACTAAACCTCCACTGTTAAGGTTAGGAGCTCTGTCTATTGTATGGATTGATACTATTATTTTTATTTTTTAATTCATGTACTGATTTTTAATTCAAGAATTATTTTCGTTCTTTATCTTATGAATTTGGGTGGAACGGAAGTATGACCCTTGTTCTAATTGAGTTCTTGTATAACTTTGAAAAGCTCTTTACTTGAATAACAGCTTGAAAACATATTCTCCTAAATTTCTAATTATCTGGACTTAACGGAATACGTGACATATAATCCTCTTATATTTGGGTAATTAGGATTTCTGTGGCATATAAACTAGGATTGAACTTCACCCTCTAATTGGAATTAAGTAACCAAGGAATTGGCGGTTGATGAATTTTAGAGGAGACTAAAAAGGTCTAAGAAATTAGGGTTTAGTCACATATAGTTTGCCATGATTTAAATCTTGCATGATTAAAATAGTTAGTGAGAAAAGTCAATCCGGAAAATAGATAACTCTAATTAGCAAGCATTAACTTTTCTCACTAACTTTTTTAATCGTGCAAGAATTAATTCATGGCAAACTATATGTGACTAAACCCTAATTCCTTAGACCTTTTTAGTCTCCTCTAAAATACATCAACTGCCAATTCCTTGGTCACTTAATTCCAATTAGAGGGTGAAGTTCAATCCTAGATTATATGCCACATAAATCCTAATTACCCAAATATAAGAAGATCATATGTCACGTATCCCATTAAGTCCATATAATTAGAAATTTAGGAGAATATGTTTTCAAGCTGTTGTTCAAGTAAAGAGCTTTTCAAAGTTATACAAGAACACAATTAGAACAAAGGTCATACTTCCGTTCCACCCAAATCCATAAGATAAAGAACGAAAATAATTCTTGAATTACAAATCAGTATATGAATTAAAATAGAAAAATAATAGTATCAATCCATACAATATACAGAGCTCCTAACCTTAACAGTGGAGGTTTAGTTGCTCATGGTTCAGAGAGAAAATAAGGATTCAGGTAAACTCTAAATTGTTGAATGAGGTAGAAGAGCAAGAGAGTAGATTCCTTTTATATCTAATCCTAATTAATGCAAAATATATTTTCTAAAACTAAATAATATCTTTTCCTTTTTGTGATTAAAATAAAAGATTTAATCAAAAATTAAATAAAAACACTTGTGCAATCCTTAATGAATGCGGGGACCACTCCATATGTCAAGACTGGCGCCTAACTTGGGCCGGGAGCTTTGGAGGCCTGTTCCCTTCATCCGGTGCCTTGGATTTATGCTTCCTTGTTTCTTTGTTCATTGTCATATAATAACGCCTCATGCATCATATAACTTCATTCTTTATTCATTGATTAGCATAATTCACGCTAATATATGCATGCATTCTTTTGGCTTCAATTGTTTCATTATTAATTAGTAACGCCACATGCATGCATGATCCATACTCGTGCCATCTTGGACGCACACTTGCTTGCTTCATGGCCACATTTCATGGGCTACACTTCAGGTTTGAGTGCAGAGAGGTCCGGGTTGACAACGTCATTCGCCTTCTTCTCTTTTTCTGCAGAAACTCCATCAAATCCAGCTGAATGCTACCTAAAATGAACAGAATTACACACGACTCAAAGTAGCATCCATAGTGGCTAAAAGATAATAAATTCTTGATTAAACTGAACAAATTGAATGCAAATTCACTAGGAAAAGACAGAAAAGATGCTCACGCATCAGGTAGTTGAAGAAGAGATTGCCCAACAGAAGGATGGAACTTCTAAAGATGGAAATCTCCCGGAGGAAATTGCTCAACCAATTCCATTTCCTACATTGGCAAGGAGGACCAAGAAGAAAATAGAGCTAGACCCCAAAATGGTGGAGATGTTTAAGAAAGTGGAGGTAACTATCCCTCTCTTTGATGCTATCCACCAAGTCCCTAAATATGCCAAGTTTCTAAAAGATCTATGCATGAACAAGGAAAGAATTCATGAGTTAGAAACTATTCCATTGGGAAGCTCTATTTTGGCTTTGATGGGGGCAATACCGGAAAAGTGTGGTGATCCCGGCCCTTGTTTAGTCACTTGTACTATTGATGGTGTCTAATTCGTTGATTGTATGTGTGATCTTGGTGCATGCGTTAATATTATGCCTATTTCCATTTATCATATATTGAAGCTCCCACCGTTGAAGCGGTCGGCGGCTAGGTTTGTCTTGGCAGATAAGAGCATAATAACTGTGGCGGGTATTGCGGACGATGTGTTGGTAAACATAAAGGGGTTGCTATTTTCGATTGATTTTCATATCCTTGAGATTCCACCTAGTAAATCCGAGAGAACATCGTCTATCCTACTTGGGAAGCCATTTTTGAGGACCTCTAGGTTCAAAATGGATGTCTTTTCGGGGACCTATTCTTTTGAGATTGACAGAAGAGTTGTGAGCTTTAGTCTTGATGAAGCTGTGAGACACCCGCCGGAGAATCACTCAATCTTCCGGTACTAATTGATTGACAATAGTGTGGCCGAAGTGTATAATGCTAATCTTGATAAGAGTATGATTCAAAGTCCAAGTGTGGGGAACCCCTATGAATGTGAAGAGAACACCTTGCCCACTCCGGTCTTACCGGATGTTCAAATGCATAGTCAAGCACAAAGTGTAGAATTAAAACCACTTCCACCCTATCTAAAGTATGCCTATCTTGATGATGATCACAAGCTCCCGGTAATTGTTGTGAAGGAGCTTACCTTCGACCAAGAGGAGAAGTTGCTTCATGTCTTGAGGAGGAACAAAAAGGCTACATGGTGGAGCTTGGCAGATCTAATAGGCATAAGCCCTCAAGTATGCGAGCACCGTATTTTCTTATATGAAGGAGTTAAACCCATTCGGCAACCTCAAAGGCATTTGAATTCTACCATTCTAGAGGTTGTAAAGAAGGAGGTGACCTGGTTACTAGAGGCCGACATCATCTACTAGATTTCGGATAGTAAATGGGTGAGCCCCGTTCAAGTCATTCTAAAGAAGTCTGGTGTTACTACAATCAAGAATGAGAGTGGAGAGCTCATAAATACAAGGGTGCAAAACTCATGGAGGGTATGTATTGACTATCGGCATTTGAACACAGCCACTAGGAAGGATCACTTTCCATTGCCGTTCATCGATCAAATGCTTAATCGATTGTCTGGTAAATCTCATTACTGTTTCTTAGATGGCTGTTTTGTGTATTTTCAAATCCACATTGCTTTAGAAGATCGGAAGAAAACTACCTTTATATGCCCCTTTGGAACTTATGCCTACAAGAGAATGACATTTGGCTTATGTAACGCATTGGCAACTTTCCAAAGGTGTATAATGAGTATATTTACGGATCTTCTAGAACATTGCATGGAGGTGTTCATCGATGATTTTAGTGTCTACGGGGACTCATTTGATCTTTGGTTGGACAACCTTGCAAAAGTATTAGAGAGGTGTACTAAATCAAACCATATTTTAAATTTTGAGAAATGTCATTTTATGGTTAGACAAGGTATTGTTTTAGGACACATTGTCTCTAATAGTGGTATTTCTGTGGATCTGGCAAAGGTCAATGTTATATCTAGTTTGCCTTACCCCTCTTCCGAGAGGGAAGTCCGTGCATTCCTTGGTCATGCAAGTTTTTACCGGCGATTTATTAAGGACTTTAGTAAGGTGGCACTACCTCTCTCTCGATTGTTGCAAAAGGATGTTAAATTTGATCTAAGTGAAGAGTGCATGGAGGCTTTTGACAAGCTCAAGATTGCATTGACCCAAGCTCCCATTGTAAGAGGGCCTGACTGGAGTCGGCCATTCGAGATAATGTGTGATGCATCAAACTATGCGATGGGAGCCGCGCTAGCATAGCGTGAAGGTAAAAATCCTTATGTCATTGCATATGCTTCTAA
The DNA here is from genome assembly GCF_003086295.3 of Arachis hypogaea. Classification (NCBI taxonomy): domain Eukaryota; kingdom Viridiplantae; phylum Streptophyta; class Magnoliopsida; order Fabales; family Fabaceae; genus Arachis; species Arachis hypogaea. The sequence goes on from NC_092052.1 coordinate 82,466,658, forward strand.
AACTTTGGATGGAGCCCAATCCAATTATATTACCACTGAGAAAGAGTTGTTAGCTATCGTCTTTGCTTTGGATAAATTCCGAGCTTATTTACTTGGCTCAAAGGTGGTAGTATACTTGGATCATGCGGCATTGAAATATTTGTTGGCCAAGAAAGAGTCTAAACCAAGGTTGATAAGATGGGTTTTGCTTTTGTAAGAATTTGATCTAGAAATCCAAGATAGGAGTGGTCGTAAAATCTAGTGGCGGATGACTTGAGTCGCCTTGAGCACACAAAGGGCGATCCCACTCCTATTAATGATGCCTTTCCCCTTGAAGGCTTACAAGCAATCTCTGAAGTAATCCCTTGGTATGCACCTATTGCCAATTACTTGGTGGCTCGCACCTTTCCTCCCAATCTCTCCAAGCATAAAAAGGATAAGCTTAAAAGCGAATCCAAATATTATGTATGGGATGACCCGTACCTTTGGAGATGTGGTGCAGACCAAGTAATTCGAAGGTGTATCCCACAAATGGAATTCCAGTCTATCTTGGAGGCATGCCACTCCTGTGATGGAGGTGGCCATTTTAGACCTCAAAGAACTGCAAGAAAGATACTAGACTGTGGATTTTGGTGGCCTACACTTTTCAGAGATGCATCTCTCTTTTGTAAATCTTGTCCACAATGCCTTAGATTTGGAAATATCTCCAACAAGGCATATTGGGCCGTCAAAGAATGCAACTCAAGTTTGGGGGGGGGGAGTCGAAAGAAAGCTACAGCTGGTGGAATTAGAGTGTCTTAGATTGGAAGCCTACGAGAATTCGAGGCTCTACAAAGAGAGGATGAAAGTAGTGCATGACAAGAATATCTGAAGAAGAGAGTTTAAAGTCGGAGAGCTTGTCCTTCTCTACAACTCTAGATTGAGGTTGATGCTTGGAAAGTTAAGATCAAGATGGGAAGGACCCTATAGAGTGGAGAAGGTGGAGCCTTATGGGGTTTATCACTTGCGTCATCCTTCAAGTCCCATAATCTTCAAGGTTAATGGTCATCGTCTGAAGCTATACCATTGGGAGAAGGTGAAAAGCAACAAAGAAGTTGAGGTGTTCCTCCTAGAGGATGCACCAGAAGGCGAAGAGATATGAGAACATGACCGTCCAACTTAAGGACGTTAAAGAAAAGTGCTAGGTGGGAGACACCCCACCATGGTAAGATCTTCCTTTTTGTACCTTTTGTATATAAGTCTTCAACTTTTGGATGCTTTTTGTGATTGCTTAGCTTTAGAAGTTGTTTAGATAGACTTGATTTTGGTTGACTTAGTTATGATATTCATGAAGATTGTCATTGATCTTGGTTAGGTTGGTCTCTTAATGTTGAAGAAAATACTTCATTTTGACTTTTGTATGAATTTTTGAGTGTTTTTGATCTTTTTAGCTTGAATGCCTGCCAAGATTATGCTGAAAATAAAATTCTACTTGTTTATGAAAAAAAAGGAAGGGGGGGGGGGGAATCCACGCGCAAGCGTGCTAGATGCGTACGCGTCGATGGCATGTTTGCACCCTTGGGCTAAAAACCCAAGAGTTATGCCAACATTGTGCTAACATTGCGCCCCACACCTGACGCCCATCACGCGTGCGCGTCGCTTGCACGCACGCGTCCCTTACTGTTTCGCGCTATCCACGCGTACGCGTGGGAGATGCGTATGCGTGGTTTGCGCAAATTGCAACTTTCTGGTACTTCAACCTGAGAGTTGTGCGAACTTCGCGCGAATACTATGCTGGGACCGTAACCCTTACCCACGCGTACGCGCATGGCACGCGTACGCGTCGTCTTTCATCCTGGCCACTTGTGCGTGTGCGTCTATGACGCGTACGCGTTGACTGTTCTGCAGCCAACTCTTGGTATATTTTTCCGAGAGTTGTACGAAATTCATGCTGACACTATGCGAAACGGGCAACTGATCCCACGCGTGCATGTGATTGTACGCGTACGCGTCCTTTCCCATCCTGCTACCCACGCGTACGGGTGGGCGACGCTCGCACATTGATGCGGGCGGAAATTGGCGAGTTAAGAATGATTATAAAATATGTGTTGCAAGTATAGTTCTCAACCAACCAGAAATCCGCTCATCAATTTAGAAGGGTGTCACAGAAATTAAAATAAAAATACTGAGAGTATGAGTCCCAGGTCGTCTCCCAACAAGTTGAGAAAAGTGTGCTATTTTATTAATCAGATGTTTTCAAAAAGGTTTGAGTTGAATGGCAGAAAATTAAATTAGAGAATTTATATAAATTTAAATAAAAGCCTTGAATGGGAGTTGATTAGTTGGAAGCCCTATTCTTGTTGCAGTACTCTCAAGACTAATTGATAATTGGGGATTATTCTGTTTAGTTGTCCCTCACTAAGTAAGGGAAAGTTAAACAAGTTGGAATGCTATCTCTATCCACAAGTTCTAATCTGCTCTTGGGAGGATTGGTGTTAGTGACTAGAGAGCAATCCAACAATAAACCCAACTACAACCTTTCTCTTGAGCATCTCAACTTCAAGGGTTTCTTTCAATCAACTCCCCATCAAGTTAGGGAACTACTCGCTCATTGTAAATGTAAAATTCATAACATAAGAAAAGGAATTAAAGAAAGACATAATAAATAATGATCAAAAGATTAATTAAAAATAAAAGTAATTCTTGTATTGATAAATGCTAAAATAATCCAATGGTAAAATTAAGTAAATTAAGGAACATGGAAGAGTAAGAGACAAGTAAAGAGAACGAACTAGAATGTCGAAGTCTTGATGAGGCAATAACTCTTCTCAATATCCCAATGCAAAAACAATGAACATAACAAATCCTGAAAACTATGAATGTGTAGAGAGAAAACCTAGAGGAGAGGAAAACTAGATATAAAAACTTAAACTATGCGGAATGAATGTTGTTGCTGGTTTCTGCAAGTTCTCTGGCTCTAGTCTGCTTTTCTGGGCCGAAAACTGGGTCAAAATAGGGCCCGAAATCGCCCCCAGCGATTCTGCAGATTATGCAGATCGCGCATGTCACGCGGTCGCGTCATCCATGCGGTCACGTCATTCGGCTTTCTGCTTTTCCACGCAGTCGCGTCATCCATGCGGCCGCGTCACTGCGATTTCCTTTCTTTCGCGCGGTCGCGTCATCCATGCGACCGCGTCGCTTCTCGCTGGTCATCTCCTCAATTTCTTATGTTCCTTCCATTTTTGCAAGCTTCCTTTCCAATCTCCAACTCATTCATGCCCTATAACGCCTGAAACACTTAACACACAGATCACGGCATCGAATGGAATAAAAGAGAAATAAAATACATAATTAAAAGTCTCTAGGAAGCAAGTTTTCAATCATGCAATAACTTTAGGAAGGAATTATAAATGCATGCTTATTTAACGAATAAGTAGGTAAAGATCATGATAAAACCACACAATTAAACACAATATAAACCATAAAATAGTGGTTTATCAACCTCCCCACACTTAAACATTAGCATGTCCTCATGCTTAGTTGAAGGAGATAAAATGAATGAGTAAGAACATGTAAAACCTATGAAATGCAATGCAACCTATATATATGAATGCAACTATATGATTTTTGTCCACTTGATCAAAAGTAAGTAAGCTCTTCAAACCAATTACAAATCAAATTCCACTAACTCAATTCTTATACAGTAAGAACAGATAAAAATGCAAGAAGATAGCTCATGAAAGTAGGGAACATAGAAATTCAAGTATGGAACCCTCACTGATGATGTATGTACACTCTAGTCTCTCTAGTGTATAGGGTCATCACTCTATCCTTCTCTAATCATGCTCTCTAATTTTTGTTCTTCTCCTAACCAATCAACAACATTTAATATACCAATGCAAACATCATGAGGTCTTTTAAAGGTTGTAATGGGGCCAAGGTAAGGGTAAGGATATATATATGGCTAAGTAAGCTTATAAATTGAATCTTTAATTAACCCAAGCTTTAACATAACCTATATATATTCTATATAACTTTAGAATTCATACCTAGCTACCCAGAAATCCCTTTCACATCCATACTCATGTATCAACCTTTTATTTTAATTTTATCATACATGCATTGATCTTTGAATGCTTGACTTAGCATTGGGGTGATTTTGTCCCCTTATTTATTTGTGGAATATTTTTGGAATTTTTTTTTATATAAACATAGAAACATAAAAATAACATAGCTTATCAATGCACATAGAGTTTTAATTCTTACAGTTTCACATGAGTAGGTATCCAAATTCCATAATATTATCATGATTCATTCCCTTATTATCTTTTGCTTCCACAATTTCCCATACTTGGATAACACATACAATTCTATCTTAAGCTAACCAAAGATTCAATTTGGGATATATAATTATTTTTCCGCTTAAGGCTAGTAACGTGGTAAAATGTAGAACAAATGGGATTTAAAGGCTCAAAGTGGCTAACAAAGGTAATTGAAAGGGTAGGCTTTATTTGGATAAGTGAGCTAAACAAATAATGGCCTCAATCATATGCAAACATATAAATATAATAAATATTGGACATATAGGATGAAACAAAATATAGATTACAATCAGAGTGAAGTAAACACACAAGAATAAAATAATTATGGTTAAATAATGTAACCATTCATAAAGGCTCAATTCTCACAGGTTGTGTGTTCTTTAGCTCAAAAATCATGTTCCAAATACAACTTCAAGCAAATTTAACATAAAATTTTTAATTAAAATTAGTGAAATTTTGTTCCAAGGATAGGATCTTAGAAGAAACTCATTGTCTTTTCAATCAAGCAGAATATGCATGCAACTAATCTATTACTATGCAATTTATCCTATTCTATAAAAGAAAAATCTAACTAAATATCCTAATTTATTGGTGCTAGGGAAGAGAAATTACCTCCGGAAGTCAGGTAATGACCGACCTCCCCACACTTAAGGCTTTGCACCGTCCTCGGTGCCATCTGTCAAGAACAAAGGTGGGCTGGTAGCAGTATCTCCACAGTCGGGACCATCATGGCTCCCTGTGCTGGTAAAAGAAGTGGAGTCCGGGGTATCTGAGTCCTTAAATTTTCCCATGATAAGCTCCTTGAGGTATGTGAATCGGCGCTTGTTACGATGCTCTCTCATCTTAGCTTTGTGTTCTTGCTGATCCAACTTTTCAAGTATCTGCTGGAGCAGTTGGGCTGTTGTAGGTGCTTGTGGTATTGAAGAAGGAATATCTTCAACTGGTTCAGTGGGCTAGCTGGTAGTGGCTGCTGGAAGTCTAAGGTACTTCCCGTTGGGGACAAACTGATCATCCCGTGGAAGCGTGGCTTTGGTGTCCCCAGCTCTGTAGGAGACTCCAGCTGCTGAGACAAGATCTGAGACCAGGGCGGGAAAAGGTAAGTTGCCCACGATTTGTACGTGTCCCATGGCATTCCGGATGTGTTTGGATAGATTCAGAGGTTGGTCTGTAAGGATGCACCATAGTAGAACGGCCATGTTCGCAGTGAAGGAGGACTCATGAGTGCTCGGAAACACGTAATGGGACATGATCTGTGCCCATACGCGAGCCTCCAAGGTAAGTGCTGAAGCCGATATTCCCTTAGGGCAGGTACGATGGTATCCGTAGATCCATCGGCTGCCAGGTTGTGCGATAACTCTGAGAACGGCGTCCCAGTCAAATTGGTACATTTGACGCTTGAGTGTGGCTTCTTGAAAGGCATCCAATCCTTCTGGAATAGGGGAAGACTTAGAACATTTTGAATGGCCTCTTCTGTAATGAGGACTTGCTTCTGACGGACGTAGACAGACTGCAGGGTTGGCAGGTGGAAGTTGGAGTAGAACTCGACTACCCAAGAAAGATTGACCTGCCTTGGCTGTCTCTGTAGGAAATCCCATTGTCTTCGGCAATTTGCGGCTCAACAAAGGTAGCAATATTGGGCGGGAGGAGAAGAAGGTATTCATTGTTGTAGTTCCTTTCTGCCAGGATGGGGAACATCTGCTCACAGTAGCGATTGGGGAATCGCGCAGTGTCTTTTGCTGGGAAGGCTTTTTCTTTATCATCAACCTTTATGATCCTCTTAGTTTTCTTTGTTGAGGGCTTTACCACAGTTGAAGAAGGTTCAGCCACTAATGCTCTCTTTGTACCTCTTCTTGCTGGTTGTTTGGGAGTAGCTTTCTCTTTTCCTTTCTTGGTGGCCATCCTGAAAAAGGGAAGAGAAAGTAGATTAAATTTAAAGGGATAGAGCAAGGAAGAGAACGGAAGGGATGGTTATAAATGTACATAAAAACTTAAATGATATTAACACACGCTCATGAGTACATGTGAAAACTCATTAATGGAAAATAACTAGTGCATATGATGACAAGTGAATGCAAGGTGTTTATTGGCATGCCGGCAAAGGGCATGAGTAGCATAGATCAAGCATCACTGGAAACAAACCATCACATTTGTATTGACAATTAAATTCAATGAATAAAATGGTAAAGGGAATTCGTGAAAAGCAAGCATTGAATATTAGAGTAGAAAAATGTAGAGAAGTTCATAATGCCATATGGGCTTTTTCACAAACACATAACATGCATGTAGAAGAAGCTTTTGAAAATAAGGATTTGAACATGCAAGTAATCCCTTAAAAGGCAATATATAATTGTCAAAAAAATTTACAACAATCCACAAGCATATAAAAAATAAATAATGACTCACATAAATTGATAACACCAAGTAAAAAGCGAAAAGAAGGAAAAAGAAAATATGAATAATGAAGGGAAAAAAAAAGAAAAGAAGATGACATATAAAAATAAGAAGAACAATAGAAAAGTAAGGAGGGAAGGAGAAAGAAAAACCTTGTTAATAGGGGTGAGAGAGAGTAAAAGGTGAGAAAGAAGGAAGAAGGGAGGAAGGGAGGGAGAAAAAATAAGGAGGGAAAAGAGAAAATAGGATTTGGGGAGAAAAAGATATGATAATTGGGAAATTAGGGAAAACTGTGCGGCGCAAGTGACGCGGTCGCATGGGGTACGCGGTCACGCGACTTGCGCTTAAACTCAATGACGCGATCACGTCGATCACGCGGTCGCGTGACCCGTTTTAGGCTAATGGCGCGAGGGTAGCCTCGCACTCGCATAACTCTCTGTTCAAAATCATATTAGTGCCAAATTTTGGGTGATGCGATCGCATGGGGCATGCGATCGTGTGAGTGGGCCTTCAGAAGGATATGACGCGGTCGCGCGGGGCACGCGATCGCGTGAGAGGGATTGCGCGTCCAGCGCCAGTCCAGCACCACTCTAGCACAACATTTGGCTGTGCACCCTTGTTACGTCGAAATCCAGGTCACGCGGTCGCGTGGGAGACGCGGTCGCGTGGGAGGCCATTAGTCCCATATGACGCGGTCGCGTGGGACGAATTGTGCCATTGGCACGCCTCCAGCCCTGCTCCTACGTAACTCTCTGTTCATATTATTATTGTCTCCCAGCTCCCTGCGACGCAGACACGTCAATGAAACGGTTGCGTCGCGTGATTTTTTTTTTGGATAAAGGTATGTAAATGCAGATGCACGAAATGTACTAATGAAGAGAAGAGTTATTGAATAGGAAAATTAAAAATAAAGAAAAGAACAATCATACCATGGTAGGTTGTCTCCCACCTAGCACTTTGCTTTAACATCCGTAAGTTGGACGCTCCACTAGCTCAGTCTTCAGCTATGTGGGGATCTTCCAAGAGGAAGATCTCGAGCTCCTTGTTTTTCTTCAGCTTCTCGCCATGGTACAGCTTTAAACGATGTCCATTAACTTTGATAGGTTCAGAGCTTAAAGGATGACTCAGGTGATAGACTCTGTACGGTTCGGCCTTCTCTACTCTGTATGGACCTTCCCATCTTGATCTCAACCTGCCTGGCATGAGCCTTAGTCGAGATTTATAGAGGATGACTAAGTCCCCAGGTTGCAACTCTTTCCTCTTGATGTGTTGATCATGTACAACCTTCATCTTCTCCTTGTATAGTCTTGAGTTCTCATAAGCTTCTAGGCGAAGGCTTTCCAGTTCCTGCAGTTGCAACTTCCTTTCAGCTCCGGCTTTTCCAATTCCCATGTTGTATTCCTTTACTGCCCAAAAGGCTTTATGCTCTATTTCAACAGAGAGATGACAAGCTTTTGCATAAACTAAACGGAAAGGACTCATCCCAATGGGTGTTTTCTATGCTGTTCTGTATGCCCAGAGTGCATCTTGTAGCCTGGTGCTCTAGTATCTTCTATGAGGTTTGATTATCTTTTGCAAGATACGCTTTATCTCTCTATTTGACACCTCGGCTTGCCCATTAGTCTGAGGATGGTAGGCTGTTGCAACTTTATGAATTATCCCATGCTTCTTCATTAGTCCTGTTAGTCTCCTGTTACAAAAATGGGTGCCTTGATCGCTCACGATTGCTCGTGGTGATCTAAAGCGACAAATAATATGGTTTCTCACAAAGGAAACAACAGTGTTAGCATCGTCAGTGCGGGTAGGAATTGCTTCCACCCATTTGGAAACATAATCCACAGCTAACAATATATAGAAATAACCATTAGAATTTGGAAATGGACCCATGAAGTCAATGCCCTAAACATCAAAAATTTCACAAAAAAGCATAATTTGTTGAGGCATCTCATCCCTCCTGGATATATTACCAAATTTCTTGCATGGAAAACAAGATCTACAAAATTCAGCAGCGTCTCTAAAAAGAGTACGCCACCAGAATCCACAGTCTAAGATTTTTCTAGCAGTTCTTTGAGGGCCAAAATGTCCTCCACTCTCAGATGAGTGACAGGCCTCTAAGATGAACTGGAATTCTGATTGAGGTACACACCGTCTAATTATCTGGTCAGCACCACATCTCCATAAATATGGGTCATCTCATATATAATATTTGGACTCTCTTTTTAGCTTGTCTATTTGATGCTTAGAAAAGTTTGGAGGGAAAGTGCGACTAACTAGATAATTAGCTACAGGTGCATACCAAGGGACTATCTCAGATACTGCTTGCAGGTTATCAAATGGGAAATTATCAGCTATAGGAGTGGAGTTATCTGTAATATGTTCAAGGCGACTTAAGTGGTCCGCCACTAAATTCTGGTTACCACTCCTGTCCTTAATTTCTAAATCAAATTCTTGTAATAGCGGTATCCAACGTACAAGCCTTGGTCTGGACTCCTTTTTAGATAATAAATACTTTAGAGCTGCGTGGTCTAAATACACTACCACTTTAGTACCAAGTAAATATGCTCGGAATTTATCCCGAGCGAAAACAATAGCAAGAAGCTCTTTCTCAGTAGTAGTGTAATTCGACTGAGCGGCATCTAAAGTTTTAGACGCGTAAGCAATAACAAAAGGGTCCTTACCTTCACGCTGAGCCAGTGCTGCTCCTACTGCATGGTTGGAAGCATCACACATTATTTGAAATGGTTGGCTCCAATCTGGTCCTCTTACAATTGAAGCTTGAGTCAGTGCAGTCTTCAGCTTATCAAACGCTTGTTTGCAATTTTCACTGAACTCGAACTCAATATCTTTCTGCAGTAGCCTGGATAAGGGAAGTGCTACCTTACTGAAGTCCTTAATGAACCTCCTGTAAAAACCTGCATGGCCAAGGAAAGAACGGACCTCCCTCACAGAAGAGGGGTAAGGTAAACTAGAAATAACATCCACCTTTGCTGGATCTACAGAAATGCCAGTATTAGACACAATGTTATGACCTAATTTTCAGTACGCCTAGGACATACCAGAAACCGAGTGCTACCAATTTGTCATCCTAATTATTATCTATTATTTATTATATGAGCCTGATTCGTTGTTAAAAGCGTAGTTAGTTAGTGAGGTACTTTTTTTTTCCTGAAAACGTTTGGATTAATAAACATAATCATTTATAATCAATTCACAAATAAAAAACAGATAAAACAGTTATAAACAATCACACATAAATTCATCACAAGCAGCTAACAACATTCAGTGATCCAGCCTTTATTAGAGTATAGACTTTTAGTTAGAACACCCCTAGATATAGCTAGATAATAACTATATACATATACATACATACAACATCCCAGGTCCTGACCTGTTCAAGAGGTCCCTAAGCTGGCACCTAGGCTAGCCTAGACTATATACTCGCCTAGTCCCTCTAAACTACTAAAGCGAGGGAAAGTACGTTCTAGGTCTTCAAAACTCAAGTCAGGTGGAACGTCACCAAAAGGTAGAACATCATCTACTACTCCTCTGCACGATCAGACATTGCCATAGGACGTCTCTCTGGTACCTCATCAAGTAGCCACACAACAGGAGTCTCGTACACATTATTTAAGTAAAAGTTCACATACAAATGGGGTGCAGACATTGGCTGGTCTCACAGTATATACATATAAACAAAGAACGGGATTCACCCTAGACTCAGAAGACTACCTAGAGCGGAATCCTTTTTACAAACGGTCATCAGTAGATTACGGAAGGGTACTCCTGCTTCCATCTGAAGGGGGAAGGGAGAGAGACGGGGTAAGAACTGGGGAGTTCTTAGTAGCGCCCGGGATATTAGTTAAGTTCATTAATTTCGTGTTGTTTTGCAGGTAAATAGCAGAATACAGAAAGTAGTAAATAGAAGATACAGATAAATAGAGAAGATAGAGAAAACAGATAGTAGAACACAACAGAAGAATACAAGAAAATAACACAACCACAAAGAATAGAATACAAACAAACAGAGCATACATTCATTCAATAATCATAACAGAGGAAATGCACAACCAAGTATGATGCATGTCTGTCCTATGCAGGCCATGAGCTCACCTGTCGGTTTACACCCTGCAACCCGACATTACCCAGGAACTAGTCCTAGATATGGCTTCCCTTTGTGTCCTTAGTGCATATGTGTCGGTGGTAAGAATACCACTCTTTCGTGACTACCGGCAGTCGGCGCAAAGCCCGACCCCATAATATACGCACAAGGGGAAACAGTGATCCTCAGTTCGTGGGCGTCCCCGAAATCAATTCACAAACAAAACAATGATCCTCAGTTCGTGGGCTATACCCGAGATCAATACTCAAAAATATAGTAATCTTCAGTTCGTGGGTTATACCCGAGATCAACATACAACAACAAACACGATCCTCAGTTCGTGGGCTATACCCGAGATCAATACTCAAAAATACAGTAATCTTCATTTCGTGGGTTATACCCGAGATCAACATACAACAAAACAACTTTCTGTAGGTGAACTTCGGCCTACAGAAATAGCACTTCTGTAAGTGAACTTCGGCTTACAGAAATAGCGCCCCTGTAAGTGAACTTCGGCTTACAGGTATCACAACTCTCTGTAGGTGAACTTCGGCCTACAGGAGCAACACCCTGAGATACACAATTGATATTCACTGCAGGTGAACTTCGGCCTACAGGAATAACAACTTACTGTAGGTGAACTTGGGCCTACAGGACCTCTAGGGCCAATAGAAAAGCATCAGATGAACATATAATAGAACATCATGCCACAAGGCTTAACTCTTTATTCTTATACTCTTCTCCTCTATTCTCTTTGTTATATTACTCTTTTCTCATTATCATCATTCAATATCATTCTCATTATTCACCATCACTTTCACATTCTTATGCAGTACTTCTTTCTTTCTCTATTCAATCATACTATACAAACTTTACATCTTTCACTTTCACAATATCGTGGCTCAAACCATTTCTCTTTATCATATTACTCTTTTCACTTTGTCTTTTTACTCTGCTTTGATTACCCTTTTTTCTGTATCTCTTTACTTTTTCTGGTTACTCTATTCTCTGTGTTTCTCTACTCTGCTCTGATTTCTCTGCTTAACGTATGTATTTAAAGCTTATGTAAATTTCGGTATGAATAGTATGCATGTCCCAAGTATAGGTTCATTAAGTCTATACTGAAACAGTTTAACTTTCATATAATACCTAACCCTAGTCGCAACTCAAGTACTAACAAAGTTGCCCTAGTTTGTTCACTAGTCTCTGTCTGTTTTTCTGTCGTTAAAACTTTACAGACTTTTCTTTCGATTTTTATCTTTTCTTCAACTTTTTATCTTTTATTTATCTTTGCCTCACTAATATATTTTTACCACTTCCTAAGTGTTTTATGAAGGTAAATATGAGATTCTGCACTTAAAGTTGTCTTTCTAAAGCTTTTACAGAAAACTGCCTTTTCTGCATTATTTTATTATTTTTATTAAAATATTATTTTTAATTAAATATTATTATTTAATATTTTATTATTATTTATTATTTTATTAATATATTTTCGAAAATTACCTTCCTTTAACCTTTTACTTTATAATTTCACTTTTTACCACCCGTAACTTTTAATATTTCTACTTTAACCACCCTAACTTTCAGAAATTACAAAATAACCCCTCAAACACCAAAATATTTACTTCCTTGCCCTTTCTAAGATCTAAAAGGTGTTCTTCAATGTTCTTTATCACACTCAAAGTATTCTTCGTAAATTCTTCAGATTCTTTCTTTGTTTTTACCCGTTTTTCAGTCTTTTCAGCAACCAATTTTTAATATAATTCATAATAAATTAGCAGCCACTAAAACCCCATCTTTTCTACATGATTTTAACACAAATTGAACCTCAATTTAAGCTTAGGGTTTCGTTTTTCCAGCTGCCCAAGAACATGAACTTTAAAGCTTGAATTTCATCAAATTTCATCAAAATTTCACCAAATTTTCACCAAGAATCAATCATATATGCAACCAATTATTAGCACAGCCAATTTATAAAAAATTCAAACAACTCAAACACAAATAATCAAGATTAATTTCGTGACACCCTACCTTGATTTGCTGCTCCAAATTCGGTTAGACTTTCAGGTGGTCCTTAAGCACTTTTTCCTCCTAAAACACATCAAGAACAACTTTAAATCCAAAAACTCTCAACTGACCAAATCTCCCTCAGCACATTAGGAAGAGATATCTCACCTTAGACTTTCTGGAAATTCACGTTTCTTGGCCCTCAAGTCAAGTTAAGCATGATTCCTAAGGAAGAACATCAAGAAAACACATGTTTTGCATGGTTTTCCTTGAAAACCGAATTGAAGAGGGAGGGAGACAGCCATCTCACCTTATTTCCAGCCTTGATAAGTCACATGGTTATGTAGAGGAAGAAGAGAGGATCATTTTGGTGAAATCGGACTTTTGATTTGAGTTTTAGTTCAGAAGAAATCAAGCTTTGAAGATTAAGTGTTCATGAAAGTTTCTCTCTTTTCTCTCTTGTTATTTTCGGCGAAAATGATGAAATGAGACAGCCTTGGAGGTCTTGGGGGTGTAAGGTGAGTTGTGATTGGTTGGCTTGGAGGTGGATTAAAATAAAATTAAAATATCTCTGGTGTACAACTACTAAAACTAGGTGTATTGGAACACTCGTAAAAACATGTCTAAAATTTATTTTCTGAGCTACTAGCATAAATGACACTAGTAACATATTTATTATGAGAATAGAACATGTATGATGAGGCCTTAGCATTGCTAAAGTCATCAGAGAGTGCTGGTGCTAAGCTGCACCAGTAAACTGTGAACCTGGTTAAACCGATTTTCTGTTTTTAACTAAAACAGACCAGGTAATCTTATAATATCATTCAAGCATCTTCTAATACTAATATAATGATAATATTATCCTATTATCTATCTTCTCTCATGAATTGAGTTCGGTTCGTCAAACTGAGACTATTTACGAAAAACAGAATCAAAACTCCTAACCAATACGGTTCAAAAACAAGGTTCTTCGTGATTGCGTTATCGAACTTGCCTCAGAAGAGGTTCTAGCTTAAGGATGACATAATGACAATGAGGATCGAGATACTTGTTGATATAGAAGAGGTGTTCTCTTTACTGATCTTCCAGAGAAATCCGTGCCTTTAGAAAAGATCTCGCGTACTCGAAAATTAGGGTTGTTACACACAACATGTCCTAGTACAATCCCTTCTTTAACCATAAAGTGACATTTTTCAAAATTTAATACCAGGTTTGTGCTAACACATCTATCTAACACTCTAGATAATCCATCTAAGCAAAGGCTAAACGAATCGCCATAAACATTAAAATCATCCATAAAAACCTCTATACAGTTCTCAATAAGATCAGAGAAAAGACTCATCATGCACCTCTAGAAAGTAGCTGGTGCATTGCACAAGCCAAAGGGCATTCTCTTGTAAGCATAAGTCCCAAAAGGACATGTAAAAGTGGTCTTTTCATGATCCTCAGGAGCTATATGAATCTGGAAATAACCTGTGTAACCATCTAGAAAACAATAATGTAATTTATCTAACAAGCGATCCAGCATTTGATCAATGAATGGAAGAGGATAGTGATCCTTACGGGTTGCTTGGTTGAGGCGTCTGTAGTCAATACAGACCCTCCAAGTGTTCTGAACTCTGGTTGTCAGGAGCTCTCCATGCTCATTCTTCACTGCAGTGACTCCAGACTTCTTTGGCACCACTTGTACTGGGCTTACCCATTCACTGTCTGAGATGGGATAGATGATATCTGCCTCTAGTAGTCTGGTCATTTCCTTTTTGACAACTTCTAGGATAGTGGGGTTTAGTCTTCTCTGGGGTTGACGGACAGGTCTTGCTCCTTCTTCTAAAAATATCCTATGCTCACGGACTTGGGGATTGATACCTACTATGTCTGCCAAACTCCAACCAATTGCCTTCTTGTGCCTCCTCAGCACACCTAGTAGCTGCTCTTCCTGTTGAGAAGTGAGTTCCTTTGCAATGATAACCGAAAACTTCTGCCCGTCTTCAAGGTAAGCATATTTTAGGTGTGGAGGAAGGGGTTTTAATTCTAACTTCTGATCATGTTCAGGCTCTGGGTTGTCTGGAGCTGGTAACAGCGGTAAGGCACTGTTATTGTCCTCTGAGAGTGTCCCCACACTTGGACCTTGTCCTGTGTGCTTCTCTTCAAATTCCTCCTGATGAACTTCTGCCACGGTTTCATCTATAATGTCACACTTGAGGATAGATGCTTCATAACTCCATTCAGATTGAAGATCACTACTCGGCCATCTATTTCAAAAGAATATGTTCCTGAGAAAGCATCTAATTTAAACTTTGAGGTCTTCAGGAATGGTCTTCCGAGTAGGATTGATGATGGCTTGTCTGAGTCATTTTGGGGCATTTCCAGGATATAAAAATCAGTGGGGAACGTGAGTCCCTTAATGCCTACTAGTACATCTTCAGCAACTCCAACCACTGTAATAATGCTTTTATCTGCTAACACAAAACGAGCTGCCGACCTTTTTAAGGGAGGGACCCTCAAAACATCATATATAGACAAAGGCATTATACTTACACATGCTCCTAAATCACACATGCATTCAGAAATTATCACACCACCAATAGTACAATTGACTATACAAGGACCTGGGTCACTACACTTTTCAAGTAAACTTCCCATCAAAGCAGATATGGAACTTCCTAAAGGAATAGTTTCTAATTAATTAATTTTTTCTTTATGTATACATAAATCTTTTAGAAACTTTGCATATTTAGGTACCTATTGAATAACATCAAATAGAGGAACAGTTACCACAACCTTTTTGAATATCTCTACCATTTTTGGATCAGGTTCCAACTGCTTCCTGGGCTTCCTTGCAAGTTGTGGAAATGGGATGGGAGTGGCGTTTTCTGCAGTGTCTGCGCCTTTTAGTGCTTTCTCCTGTAGTTGCACTTCTTCTTCTTCAGCCACGTCTTGTATGTCCTCTTCTTCTTCAACATCTTCTATTTCCACTACCTCTTCAGCTGAAGCGTGTTCTGGTGGGTTTGGCTCTTCTTGATTCCTCTCCTACAGTGTGGTTCCGGACCTCAGAGTGATGGCATTAATACTACCCTTGGTTATTGGAGTTATTCATTGATCCTATCTGGGAGACAAGAGCCTGCAAAGTAGTGGTCAGACCATTCAGAGTGGCATTAATATTATTTTCCACGGTCTGCTGTCTCCGATCAATAGATTGTAGTAAGTCATTATTGGCAGATGCAGAAGGATGGGTAAATTGAGAGGTCTGCTGTTGGGTATTCTGTGGTCCTTGGGATTGCCTTAGGTGAGGTGCTCTGTAAGGCTGATTCTGATTCTGCTGCCTGTTGTTGTTGTTATTCCACCTCTGATTTCCTTGATTATCTCTGCCTCCTCTGTTATTGTTGTCCCTCCAATTCTGGTTAGAATTGTCTTGCCATCTGTGGTTGTAATTGCCACCTTGATTGTACCCTTGGTTAGGGCGGTCATAAAAGTTATGTGTGGCTGTCATGGTGTTGTCTTCCTGCTGGATCTGCGGACATTCATCAGTATAATGGCTATAATCAGCATAGATTCTTCAAACTCTCTGTGGGACTAACTGTTGGTTTTGCTATGCTAGAGAAGGTTGAGCTTGCTGAACTTGTTGTTGATTCAATTGCATTTGCTTCAGCAAGTTGGTCATTTCACAGTTACTCTGAGTTAGAGTAGTAGTCTCTCTGCTAGAGGATACTTCTGCAACGACTTTTGAGCGGCCTTATTTCTGCCTGTGATTCCTAGTAGATTCAGCTAAGTCACTGATCAATTGCCATGCCTCATCAGTGGTCTTGTACTTTTTCATAGACCCATTGCTAGCACTTTCCAATGTGGTCTTATCTTGGGGCCTCATTCCCTGTGTGACATAACCGAGTAATACTATCTTGTCAATCATATGGTGGGGGCAAGCTTCCAGAAGATTATTGAAGCGCTCCCAGTACTCATAAAGCGTCTCCCAGTAATACTATATTGCTGGAAAGCCCTGGATGTCTACTTTCCAACGCAATTGGAAGCGCGCCATTTCAAGTTCTATAGCTCCAGAAAATCCACTTTGAGTGCAGGGAGGTCAGAATCCAACAGCATCAGCAGTCCTTTTTCAACCTCTGAATCTGATTTTTGCTCAAGTCCCTCAATTTCAGCCAGAAAATACCTGAAATCACAGAAAAACACACAAACTCATATTAAAGTCCAGAAATGTGAATTTAACATAAAAACTAATGAAAACATCCCTAAAAGTAACTAGATTCTACTAAAAACATACTAAAAACAATGCCAAAAAGCGTATAAATTATCCGTTCATCACACACAAATCACGGCATCGAATGGAATAAAAGAGAAATAAAATACATAATTAAAAGTCTCTAAGAAGCAAATTTTCAATCATGCAATAACTTTAGGAAGGAATTATAAATGCATGCTTATTTAACGAATAAGTAGGTAAAGATCATGATAAAACCACACAATTAAACACAATATAAACCATAAAATAGTGGTTTATCACACGTACCTGCTCTTTTCTACTCATCTGCATGCCCGCGTGCATGGCGCGCACGCGTCGATTCTACGACGCAACTTAAACCTAGCGCTCCCTGTTTTCACCCTTTTCTTCATTCTTCTTCTTCTTCCATTGCTTCTCACTTTCTCCCTTCACTCCTTCCTACCACCTTATCTCCACCCACTACCACGGGCGGTAGCACGCACCGGCGGTCCCACATTTTTCTCTCTCATCTCTTTCTTCCATCCTTCTTCTCCTCTCTTCACTTGCACTCCATCTTACTCTCCTCTTCCTCTCAAGGTATCAATCACCTTTTTTTTTCTCTTTATTTCGTTTCAATTTTTCTCTTTTTACTTGCATTTCATCTTAGTTAGATCTTCATTAATTCATTTTTGCCTATTCACTTGCTTTTTTTTCTATTTTCAATGGGTGTTGAAGTTGGAGTTATCTCCTGCATTAATGGTGTATTTTGATATGTTTTGATTTCTTTGTGATATATGGTGTTGTATGATGATTGGTAATGCATTTTGGGGGTGCTACATTGCTAAATTTCCTCCACTTCCTCATTGATTAAAAGTTGCACACCAAGTGTTTGTTGAAAGGCACCAATGAGTTCTTGATTCAAATTTGACTTGATGCTTTCAACTTAGTGCCCTTTCTCATCACACTTGGTTGTTCTTATGAGCATTGAACCTGTTGTTCTTTATATTTCTCATTCACATGCTAATTTCCTATGACTTGCTTCTTTGTGGCATTTTGCAGGATTGATGGTTTCACCTTCTCTAATTCCATTTTACCTTTTTGTATGCCTCTTTGTCATGGAATTAGACTAGATGTATGACTTCCTTATGCTTATTACCTTCTTGCATATGCTACTATTTGTTGTTATTGATGCTTGGGTTTATGCCTCTCATGCCTTACTTGCATGCTTATCTCACCCTTGCATCTCATGCTAGTGACTTGCCCTAGTTTTTATTGATGTCTTGCTTGCATGTTGCAGTTGTCATGTCTTCCAGACACCTATTCTTTTGTGGCATTTTTCTCACTTGCATGTTATTTTCTAGTGTTCTATCTTTGAGTTTCATGTCTTCTGCTTTTCTCACCTTTTTTAGGATGGCCATCAAAAAGTGTACAGAAAGGGCACCGAAGAAACCACCTACTAAAAGGGCACCTCAAAGATCCACCACCAAGTTGTACCATGTACTTGGTGTGCAAAATCGTGATCATTCCATTCCTTGGTAACGGCGCTAAAAACTCAATACGCATGTTCATGATCTTATATATGTTTCACAACTTCGTACAACTAACCAGAAAGTGCACTGGGTCGTCCAAGTAATAAACCTTACGTGAGTAAGGGTCGATCCCACGGAGATTGTTGGCTTGAAGCAAGCTATGGTCACCTTGTAAATCTCAGTCAGGCGGATTAAATTGTTTTAAGAAATTATAGTGGATGAAAATAAATAAAATATAGAATATGATAGTGGTACTTATGTAATTCATTGGTGAGAATTTCAGATAAGTGTATAGAGATGCTTTCGTTCCTCTGATCTCTACTTTCCTGCTGTCTTCATCAAATCAATCCTACTCCTTTCCATGGCAAGCTTTATGTAGGGCATCACCGTTGTCAATGGCTACATCCCATCCTCCAGTGAAAATGGTCCAATGCACTGTCACTGCATGGCTAATCATCTGTCGGTTCTCGATCATACTGGAATAGGATTTACTATCCTTTTGCGTCTGTCACTACGCCCAGCACTAGCGAGTTTAAAGCTCGTCACAGCCATCCCTTCCCAGATCCTACTCGGAATACCACAGACAAGGTTTAGACTTTCCGGATCTCAGGAATGGCCATCCATGTGTTCTAACTTATACCACGAAGACACTAATATCTCGGACTCGGTCCCCTGTATTAGATATCCAAGAGATATCCATTCAATCTAAGGTAGAACGGAAGTGGTTGTCAGGCACGCGTTCATAAGTTGAGAATGATAATGACTGTCACGATCATCACATCCATCATATTGAAGTGCGAATGAATATCTTAGAAGCGGAATAAGTTGAATTGAATAGAAAAACAGTAGTACTTTGCATTAATCTTTGAGGAACAGCAGAGCCCCACACCTTAATCTATGGTGTGTAGAAACTCTACCGTTGAAAAATACATAAGTGAAAGGTTCAGGCATGGCCGAATGGCCAGCCCCCATGATCTAAGAACTAAATGTCCCAAGATATCTAATACAATAGTAAAAAGTCCTATTTATACTAAACTAGTTACTAGGGTTTACAGAATTGAGTGCAGGGAGGTCAGAATCCAACAGCATCTGGAGTCCTTCTTCAACCTCTGAATCTGATTTTTGCTCAGGTCCCTCAATTTCAGCCAGAAAATACTTGAAATCACATAAAAACACACAAACTCATAGTAAAGTCCAGAAATGTGATTTTTAATTAAAAACTAATAAAAATATACTAAAAACTAACTAAATCATACTGAAAACATACTAAAAACAATGCCAAAAAGTGTATAAATTATCCGCTCATCACAACTCCAAACTTAAATTGTTGCTTGTCCCCAAGAAACTGAAAATCAAATAGGATAAAAAGAAGAGAATATACTATAAATTCCAAAATATCAATGAAATATAGCTCCAATCAGATGAGCGGGACTTGTAGTTTTTTGCCTCTTGAATAGTTTTGGCATCACACTTTATCCATTGAAGTTCAGAATGATTGGCATCTATAGGAACTCAGAGTTCAGATAGTGTTATTGATTCTCCTAGTTCAGTATGTTGATTCTTGAACACAGCTACTTTATGAGTCTTGGCCGTGGCCCTAAGCACTTTGTTTTCCAGTATTACCACCGGATACATAAATGCCACAGACACATAATTGGGTGAACCTTTTCAGATTGTGACTCAGCTTTGCTAAAGTCCCCAATTAGAGGTGTCCAGGGTTCTTAAGCACACTCTTCTTTTGCTTTGGACCTTGACTTTAACCGCTCAGTCTCAAGTTTTCACTTGACACCTTCACGCCACAAGCACATGGTTAGGGACAGCTTGGTTTAGCCGCTTAGGCCAGGATTTTATTCCTTTAGGCCCTCCTATCCACTGATGCTCAAAGCCTTGGGATCCTTTTTATTTACCCTTGCCTTTTGGTTTTAAGGGTTATTGGCTTTTTGCTCTTGCCTTTTCGTTTTAAGAGCTTTTGGCTTTTTCTGCTTGCTTTTTCTTTTTCTTTCTATTATTTTTTTTTTGCCATTTTTCTCTTTTTTTTTTCGCAAGCTTTCTGTATTCACTGATTTTTCTTGCTTCAAGAATCAATTTTATGATTTTTCAGATTATCAAATAACATGTCTCCTTTTTCCTTATTCTTCAAGGGCCAACATATTTAACATTCATAAACAACAACTTCAAAAGACATATGCACTGTTCAAGTATTCATTCAGAAAACAAAAAGTATTGTCACCACATCAAAATAATTAAACTAGTTTCAAGGATGAATTCGAAACCATGTACTTCTTGTTCTTTTGTAATTAAAACATTTTTCATTTAAGAGAGGTGATGGATTCATAGGACATTCATAACTTTAAGGCATAGACACTAAAATACTAGTTATCATGAAGACAAAAACATAAACAAACATAAAGCATAAAAATCAAAAAACAGGAAAATAAATAAAAAAGGAGATTAAGGAATGAGTCCACCTTAGTGAGGGTGGCGTCTTCCTCTTCTTGAAGAACCAATGGTGCTTTTGAGCTCCTCTATGTCTCTTCCTTGTCTTTCTTGCTCCTCCCTCAAAGCTCTTTGATCTTCTCTAATTTCATGGAGGTTGATGGAGTGCTCTTGATGTTCCACCCTTAATTGTCCCATGTTGGAACTTAATTCACCTAGGGAAGTGTTGATTTGTTCCCAATAGTTTTGTGGAGGAAAGTGCATCCCTTGAGGCATCTCAGGGATTTCATGGTGAGGAATTTCCTCATGCTCATGTTGAGGTCCATGCTCTCTTCTTTGCTCCATCCTTTTCTTAGTGATGGGCTTGTCCTCTTCAATGAGGATGTCTCCCTCTATGTCAATCCCAGCCGAATTGCAGAGGTGGCAAATGAGGTGAGGAAAGGCTAACCTTGCCAAGTTGGAGGACTTGTCAGCCACCTTGTAGAGTTCTTGAGGTATAATCTCATGAACCTCCACTTCCTCCCCAATCATGATGCTATGGATCATGATGGCTCGGTCTATAGTAACTTCACACCGGTTGCTAGTAGGAATGATTGAGCGTTGAATGAACTCCAACCATCCTCTAGCTACTGGTTTGAGGTCAAGCCTTCTTAGTTGAACCGGCTTGCCTTTTGAGTCAATTTTTCATTGAGCTCCTTCCACACATATGTCCATGAGGACTTGGTCCAACCTTTGATCAAAGTTGACTCTTCTAGTGTAGGGGCGTGCGTTCTCTTCCATCATTGGCAAGTTGAACGCTAGCCTCACATTCTCCGTACTAAAATCTAAGTATTTCCCCCGAACCATGTGAGCTAATTCTTTGTGTTCGGGTTCACACTTTGATCATGGTTCCTGGTAACCCATGCATTTGCATAGAACTCTTGAACCATTAAGATCCCGACTTGTTGAATAGGGTTGGTTAGAACTTCCCAACCTCTTCTTTGGATTTCAAGTCGGATCTCCGGATACTCATTCTTTTTGAGTTTGAAAGGAACCTCAGGGATCACTTTCTTCTTGGCCACAACTTCATAGAAGTGGTCTTGATGAACCTTAGAGATGAATCTCTCCATCTCCCATGACTCAGAGGTGGAAGCGATTGCCTTCCCTTTCCTCTTTCTAGAGGTTTCTCTGGCCTTAGGTGCCATAAATGGTTATGGAAAAAAAAAGCAATACTTTTACCACACCAAACTTAAAATGGTTGCTCGTCCTCGAGCAAAAGAAAAGAGAAAGAAGTAGAAGAAGAAGAAAAATTGAGGAGATGGAGGGAGAGGGTGGATTTGGCCAAGGGGAAGAAGAGAGGGTTGTGTTGTGTGAAAATGAAGAAGGAATGAGGGGTTTATATAGGAGTGGGGAGGGGTTAGGGTTCGGCCATTTAGGGTTGGGTTTGGGAGGGAAATTAATTTGAATTTAAAGGTAGGTGGGGGATTTTGGGGAAGAGAGGATGGATGTGAGTGGTGAAGAGGTGATGGGAAAGGGTGATTGAGTTGATTGGTGAGGGGTATTTGGGGAAAAGTGATATGAAAAGGTGTGAAGAGGAGAAAAGAAAGGTAAGTGGGAATCCTGTGGGGTCCACAGATCCTGAGGGAATCCTGTGGAGTCTACAGATCCTGAGGTGTCTGAGGATTTCTCATCCCTTCACCTTTGAGGCGTGTAAAATGCCCTATATATGCAATCCTGGCATTTAACGCCAGACTGCAGCATGTTTCTGGCGTTAAACGCCACCTCCATGCTTGTTTTGGGCATTCAACGCCATTCTGCAGCATGTTTCTGGCGTTGAACGCCAGTATGGTGCATGTTTCTGGCGTTTAACGCCAGCTT
Organism: Arachis hypogaea; assembly: GCF_003086295.3. Classification (NCBI taxonomy): domain Eukaryota; kingdom Viridiplantae; phylum Streptophyta; class Magnoliopsida; order Fabales; family Fabaceae; genus Arachis; species Arachis hypogaea. Next base: position 82,489,467 of record NC_092052.1, read on the forward strand.
TCCTCTTGGTGCAATCCTGGCATTTAAACGCCAGACTGCGGCTTGCTTTTGGCGTTTAACGCCAGTTTTATGCTATGTTCTGGTGTTAAACGCCAGCCAGATGCTCCTTACTGGCGTTTAAACGCCAGTAAGCCCTTCCTCCAGGGTGTTCTGTTTTCAATGCTGTTTTTCATTCTGTTTTTGATTTTTCAATAGTTTTTGTGACTCCACATGATCATCAACCTAATAAAACATGAAATAACAAAGAGAAAATAAAATAAAAATGATTAAATAACATTGGGTTGCCTCCCAACAAGCGCTTCTTTAATGTCAATAGCTTGACAGTGGGCTCTCCTGGAGCAACAGAGGTGATCAGGTCAATTTTATAGACTCCCAACACCAAACATAGAGTTTGGATATGGGAGTTCAACACCAAACTTAGAGTTTGGTTGAGGCCTCCCAACACCAAACTTAGAGTTTGACTGTGGGGGCTTTGGTTGACTCTGCAGTGAGAGAAGCTTTTCATGCTTCCTTTCCATGGTTACAGAAGGAGATCCTTGAGTTTTAAACACAAGGGAATCCTCATTCAGTTGAAGGATCAATTCTCCTCTGTCCACATCAATCACAGCTCTTGCTGTGGCTAGGAAGGGTCTTCCAAGAATGATGGATTCATCCTCATCCTTCCCAGTATCCAGGATTATGAAATCAGCAGGGATGTAAAGGCCTTCAACCTTTACTAACACGTCCTCTACTTGACCATAAGCTTGTTTTCTTGAGTTGTCTGCCTTCTCTAGTGAGATTCTGGTAGCTTGCACCTTAAAGATTCCCAGTTTCTCCATTATAGAGAGGGGCATGAGGTTTATCCTTGACCCAAGGTCACATAGAGCCTTCTCAAAGGTCATGGTGCCTATGGTACACGGTATTAAGAACTTTCCAGGATCTTGTTTCTTCTGAGATAATCTCAGTTGATCCAGATCACTTAGTTCATTGGTGAGCAAGGGAGGTTCATCTTCCCAAGTCTCATTACTAAATAATTTGGTATTCAGCTTCATGATAGCAACAAGGTACTTGGCAACTTGCTCTTCAGTAACATGTTCATTCTCTTCAGAAGAAGAATACTCATCAGAGCTCATGAATGGCATAAGGAGGTTCAATGGAATCTCTATGGTCTCTAGATGAGCCTCAGATTTCTTTGGTTCCTCAGAGGGAAACTCCTTATTGATCTCTGGATGTCCTAGGAGGTCTTCCTTACTAGGATTCACATCCTCCTCCTCTTTTGTGGTTTCGGCCATGATGGTCATTTCAATGGCCTTGCACTCTCCTTTTGGAATTTCTTCTGTATTGCTTGGGAGAGTACTAGGAGGAGTTTCAGTGATCTTCTTACTCAGCTGGCCCACTTGTGCCTCCAAATTTCTAATGGAGGACCTTGTTTCATTCATGAAACTTATAGTGGCCTTAGATAGATCAGAGACTATATTTGCCAAGCTAGATAGATTCTGCTCAGAACTCTCTGTCTGTTGCTGAGTGGATGATGGAAAAGGCTTGCTATTAAACCTGTTTCTTCCATCATTGTTAAAGCCTTGTTGAGGCTTTTGTTGATCCTTCCATGAGAGATTTGGATGATTTCTCCATGAGTGATTATAGGTGTTTCCATAGGGTTTACCCATGTAATTCACCTCTGCTATTGCAGGGTTCTCAGGATCATAAGCTTCTTCCTCAGAAGATGCCTCTTGAGGACTGTTGGATGCAGCTTGCATTCCATTCAGACTCTGAGAAATCATATTGACTTGCTGAGTCAATATTTTATTCTGAGCCAATATGGCATTCAGAGTATCAATTTCAAGAACTCCCTTCTTCTGAGGCGTCCCATTACTCACAGGATTCCTCTCAGAAGTGTACATGAACTGGTTATTAGCAACCATGTCAATGAGTTCTTGAGCTTCTGCAGGCATTTTCTTTAAGTGAATGGATCCACCTGCAGAAGTATCCAATGACATCTTAGCTAATTCAGACAGACCATCATAGAATATATCCAGGATGGTCCATTCTGAAAGCATGTCAAAAGGACACTTTTTGGTCAGTTGCTTATATCTCTCCCAAGCTTCATAGAGGGATTCACCTTCTTTCTGTCTGAAGGTTTGAACATCCACTCTAAACTTACTCAGCTTTTGAGGAGGAAAGAACTTGGCTAAGAAAGCCGTGACCAGCTTATCCCAAGAGTTCAGGCTATCTTTGGGTTGAGAGTCCAACCACACTCTAGCTCTGTCTCATACAGTAAACGGTAAAAGCATAAGCCTGTAGACCTCGGGGTTAACCCCATTGGTCTTAACAGTATCACAGATCTGCAAGAACTCAGTTAAGAACTGAAAAGGATCTTCAGATGGAAGTCCATGAAACTTGCAATTCTGTTGCATCAGAGAAACTAATTGAGGTTTCAGCTCAAAATTGTTTGCTCCAATGGCAGGAATGGAGATGCTTCTTCCATGTAAATTGGAATTAGGTGCAGTAAAGTCACCAAGCATCCTCCTTGCATTATTATTATTTTTGGCTGCCATCTCCTCTTCTTTTTCCAAAATTCCTGTAAGGTTGTCTCTAGATTGTTGTATTTTAACTTCTCTTAGTTTCCTTTTTAGAGTCCTTTCAGGTTCAGGATCTGCTTTAACAAGAATGTTCTTGTCCTTGCTCCTGCTCATATGACAAAGAAGGGAATAACAAAGAAAATATAGAATCCTCTATGTCACAGTATAGAGATTCCTTTGTGTGAGTAGAAGAAGAAAAGAATGTAATGTAAAGAAGAGAAGAGGGAAAACTCGAACACAGAGAGGGAGGTAATGTTTGAATTTTTGGATGGAAGAGAAGTGTTAGTAGATGAATAAATAAGTAGAAGGAGATGAGAGAGAGAATTTCAAAATTTAATTAAAATAAAAATTAAAATTGAAAGTTAGATTTCGAAAATTAAAGTTGAAATTAAATTAAAATTAAAATAATTAGTTAATTAAAAAGGAATTTTGAAAAATGAGAGAGGGAATTTTCGAAAATGAGAGAGAGAGGATTAGTTAGGTAGTTTTGAAAAAGATATGATTGAAACAAAAAGATAAGATTGATTGAAAAAGTTTTGAAATTTGTTTTTGAAAAAGATATGATTGAAATTTAAAAAGATATGATTGAAACAAAAAGATAAGAATTGAAAATCAATTTTTTTTTAAAAAAAGATAAGAAGTTAGAAAAGATTTTGAAATTGAATTTGAAAAAGATATGATTGAAATTTTAATTTGAAAAAGATTTGAAAATAAAATTAAAAAGATTTGATTTTAAAGTTGGTTACTTGACTAACAAGAAACTAAAAGATATGATTCTAGAGTTTAAAGATTGAATCTTTCTTAATAAGCAAGTAACAACTTGAAATTTTTCAATCAATCATATTAAATGTTAGTAAAGATTTTGAAAATTAAGAAATAAAATAAGAAAAAGATTTTGAAAATCAAATTTAAAAGGTTTTCGAAAATATGAAGGTAAAATGAAAAAGATTTGATTTTTGAAAAATATTTTGAAAAGATAAGATTTTTAAATTGAAAAATTGATTTGATTCATAAGAAACAATTAAATTTAAAAACTTTTTGACTAAATCAAATCATATTTTCGAAATTTTTGAGTAAAAGAAGGAAAAGATGAAAAACATGAAAAAGACTCATAACATAAAAATTATGAATCAAAACACATAATGCATGCAAGAACACTATGAATGTCAAGATGAACACCAAGAACACTTTGAAGATCAAGATGAACATCAAGACTTATTTTTGAAAATTTTTAATGAAAGAAGAACATGCAAGACACCAAACTTAGAAATTTTCAAACTTTAGAAACTAACAAATTAAAAATTCATATGAAAAACAAGAAAAGACACAAAACAAGAAAATATGAAGATCAAATAAGAAGACTTACCAAGAACAACTTGAAGATCATGAAAAACACTATGAATGCATGAATTTTCGAAAAATGCATAAATTTTTAGAAAAAAATGCAATTGACACCAAACTTAAAAATTGACTTTAGACTTCAACAAGAAACAAAAAATATTTTTGATTTTATGATTTTAGTATTTTTTTTTTTGGATTTTTGTATATTTTTATTTTTTTATTTTTTGGATTTTCGAAAATTATTTTAAAAAAGGAAATAAAGATTTCGAAAATTTTTAATAAGAATTCCTAGGAATCATGCAAAGTTAGTCTAAAGCTTCAGTCTAAAGATATTAGACAGGGCAGAACAAGCTTCAGTAGGACATTACATACAACCGCCAAATTGATGGGAATCAACTAGCTCCTGTGATGATAAAAGCATCATCTGAAACACTAGAATTCATTCTTAAAAATTCTGAAGAAAAATATATTTTTGAAAAGATTTATTTTTATTTTTCGAAAATAAAGGAAAAATTTTTGAAAGATTTTCAAAACTTTTTGAAAACAAAATAAAAGTTGGAACAAGAAGAAAATTACATAATCTGAGCAACAAGATGAACCGTGAGTTGTCCGAACTCGAACAATCCCTGGCAACGGCGCCAAAAACTTGGTGTGCGAAATCGTGATCATTCCATTCCTTGGTAACGGCGCTAAAAACTCAATACGCACGTTCATGATCTTATATCTGTTTCACAACTTCGTACACCTAGCCAGCAAGTGCACTGGGTCGTCCAAGTAATAAACCTTACGTGAGTAAGGGTCGATCCCACGGAGATTGTCGGCTTGAAGCAAGCTATGGTCACCTTGTAAATCTCAGTCAGGCGGATTAAATTTATTAAGAAATTATAGTGGATGAAAATAAATAAAATATAGAATAGGATAGTGGTACTTATGTAATTCATTGGTGAGAATTTCAGATAAGCGTATAGAGATGCTTTCGTTCTTCTGATCTCTGCTTTCCTGCTGTCTTCATCCAATCAATCCTACTCCTTTCCATGGCAAGCTTTATGTAGGGCATCACCGTTGTCAATGGCTACATCCCATCCTCCTGTGAAAATGGTCCAATGCGCTATCACTACATGGCTAATCATCTGTCGGTTCTCGATCATACTGGAATAGGATTTACTATCCGTTTGTGTCTGTCACTACGCCCAGCACTCGCGAGTTTGAAGCTCGTCACAGTCATCCCTTCCCAGATCCTACTCGGAATACCACAGACAAGGTTTAAACTTTCCGGATCTCAGGAATGGCCATCCATGGGTTCTAACTTATACCACGAAGACACTAATATCTCGGACTCGGTCCCCTGTATTAGATATCCAAGAGATATCCATTCACGCGTTGTCCCCTGTAGAACGGAAGTGGTTGTCAGGCACGCGTTCATAAGTTGAGAATGATGATGACTGTTATGATCATCACATCCATCATATTGAAGTGCGAATGAATATCTTAGAAGCGGAATAAGTTGAATTGAATAGAAAAACAGTAGTACTTTGCATTAATCTTTGAGGAATAGCAGAGCCCCACACCTTAATCTATGGTGTGTAGAAACTCTACCGTTGAAAATTACATAAGTGAAAGGTTCAGGCATGGCCGAATGGCCAGCCCCCATGATCTAAGAACTAAACATCCCAATATGTCTAATACAATAGTAAAAAGTCCTATTTATACTAAACTAGTTACTAGGGTTTACAGAATTGAGTAAATCATGTAGAAATCCACTTCCGGGGCCCACTTGGTGTGTGCTTGGGCTGAGCTTAAAGTTTACATGTGGAGAGGTCATTCTTGGAGTTGAACGCCAGTTTGTAACGTGTTTCTGGCGTTGAACTCCACTTTGCAACTTGTTTCTGGCGTTTGACTCCAGAATGCAGCATAGAACTGGTGTTGAACGCCTGTTTACGTCGTCAATCCTTATTCAAAGTATGGACTATTATATATTGTTGGAAAGCCCTGGATGTCGACTTTCCAACGCAATTAGAAGTGCGCCATTTGGAGTTTTGTAACTCCAGAAAATCCACTTTGAGTGCAGGGAGGTCAGAATCCAACAGCATCTGTAGTCCTTCTTCAACCTCTGAATCTGATTTTTGCTTAGGTCCCTCAATTTCAGCCAGAAAATACCTGAAATCACAGAAAAATACACAAACTCATAGTAAAGTCCAGAAATGTGATTTTTAATTAAAAACTAATAAAAATATACTAAAACCTAACTAAATCATACTGAAAACATACTAAAAACAATGCCAAAAAGCGTATAAATTATCCGCTCATTAGTACCTAAATCTAAGCCTCTCCCCAAGAGGGTGAGAAGCATGATAAACCCCATATTTAGGGTTTATCTTGTGTTGAATTTAGAGGGTTTTATCATCTTTTCCCACCTTTATTCAATGAAATAGCATGGTTTTGTAAATTCTCCTTTAATTGTTCTTAAGAGTGAACACATGCTTTTTAGGACTTAGAATAGCTAAATTTAATTCACCATGATTCCATTAGATGACTTGATATATTTGTTAAGTGATTTCAGATTAAGGAGGCAAAGATTGGATCAAGAAAATGAAGGAAAAGTATGTAAAAATGGAGAACTCATGAAGAAATGAAGGAATCGCAAAAGCTGTCAAGCCGACCTCTTCGCACTTAATCGACCATAACTTCAGATACAGAAGTCCAAATAATGCAGTTCTAGTTGCGTTGGAAAGCTAACATCTGGGGCTTCGAAATGATATAAGATTTGTCATAGTTGCATTATATTTATGGGGTGCGCACGCGGCATGTATGCGTACACGCCGATTTGGACGAGATTCATAAAAGCAATTAGTGGCCAGCGAATTCTAAAGCCTTGTGGGCCCAATCCAACTTATTTCTGATGCTATTTGACCCAAGGATTGAAAAGGGATGAGACATCTAGTCATTAGTTGAGTTTTATTTTTTGTTTTATTATGCTTTAGTTAGTTTTTAGAGAGAGAAGCTCTCTCTTCTCTCTAGAATTAGGAGTAGGTTAGATCTAGATTAGGAACTCTTAGATATAGTTTAATTTTATGCTTTGATTTACTTTTCTCTTTGCAATTCTTCTTCTTCTACTTTTCTTCTTTCTAGTTTTGCATTTAATTCATGTAATTCTCTACTTTTATGTTGATGCACTTTTGTTTCTTCTATTTTCCTTTAATGCAATTTATAATTCACGTTCCTTTATTGTTCATTTGATTTGTTGTTGTTTAATTCCTTGCAATTGAGTAGTGTAGATTTACTTTCCTTGCACTTTTTACTATGCTTTCCTTTTATGCCTTCCAAGTGTTTGATAAAATGCTTGGTTGGATTTTAGAGTAGATTTTAGTGCTCTTGGCTTTGGTAGAGTAATTAGTGACGCTTGAGTTATCTAATTCTTTTGTTGATTGATAATTAAAAGTTGCTAATTGATTTGGATACCACTAAAGCTAGTCTTTCCCTTGGGAGTTGGCTAGGACTTGTGGAATCAAGTTAATTCATCCACTTGAGGAGGATAACTACGATAATTGTGGTCACAATTGAGGAGGATAACTTGGATAGGACTTCATAGTTGTTAGTTTATTTTCATTGCGTTTTACATTACTTGTCTCCTACCTCAAAAACCCCAAAGATACTTCATAACCAATACTTCGGTTTATAAATTTACACTACAAGAAAAAAGGCCTGTCGGCACCCTTTTTTCTTGCCACGCTTTTAAAGTGTGCCCAAAAGTAGTCTATGGGCACGCTTTTGCGAGGGTGGCCACTGATTTGTGATTTGGCCACGCTTTTTTTTCCACGCTTTAAAAAAAATCGGCACGCTTTTATGAGGGTGGCCACTTATTTGAAATTTGGCCACGTTTTTTTATCGCCACCTTTAAAAAGCGTGGCCATAGAGGGAAATTGGCACGCTTTTGAAGCGTGGCAAAATGGTTTCATTATCGTTACATTTTTAAAGCGTGGCCATTTCCTCTTAATCTTTCGGCACACTTTATAAGCGTGGCCACAAAGTTCGAAAAAAAAAATTTCCACCGCTCTTAATTCGAAACAAAAGTTTACACAACAAACCCCCTTACAAAACTTCTTCAATTCTTCGAAACACACCCTCCTCTTCTTTGAAACAATGCCTTAAAAACGAAAACCCTAACACAGAGCACATCACCCTAACGGCGGCGGCGCTCTTCACCTAACATAGAGCTCATTACCGGTGCTCTCACTCTCTCCCCCAATAACAATCGTTGGTCGACCTTGTTCCAACCCTCTCTAGCAACCACTCCGTAGGTGCCACCTCTGCTGGTGTTCCCTGCGTCGGCACTCCTTCCGTCTCTCCTGTAAACACCTATCCCTCCTTCGGTGGTGACTCACTCTGGTAAGGCCTCCCTCGGCGCTCACTCTCTGTCGCAAACCCTCCGTCGATGCTCACTCTCTCTTGCAAACCCTCAATCGTCACTCCTCCCTCCATGGTTTGGCACCCACCGCGTTGCCGTCTCCCTCTCTGAAGTCGTCGCGCCGCCGTCTCCATCTCCATCACTCGTCGCACCTCCGTCAGCTACGTTCAGCGTTCGCAGCACCGTGGTAAATTATCTGTTCAAAATTTTTATTGATCTGATCATTTGTTTTTGAATTTGATTTTTTGTATTGATTTTCTTGGTTCTTCATTTTTTCTGATTTTTCTAACTTTATATTTTTGGTTCTAATCTGATATTTGGTTTAGGGTTTTTTTTTTTCTAAACTTCTTGACATTTGGTTTTGTTCTGGTAGGCTAAAAGATATCAATTATTTCTCCAGGAATTGAAACAACAAGGGATACAAGAAGAAAGGCTGCAGCTGGTTGTTAATGTTACTGGAGCTTTTAGGCCTGGAGTGTTGACAGCATTTGTTGGAGTAAGCGGGGCTGGAAAAACCACGCTAATGGATGTCTTGGCTGGAAGAAAACTGGAGGTGTTGTGAAGGTAAAGATTTTCTCCCTTCATTTTTTGTTATCGTTGTTATTTAAAAAAAATGAATGCGGAATATGCTGGAAAAATCGGCATGTTATCTTGATGAATATGCAATATTTTGCAAGAATTAACATCTTTTTGTTTGAAGTCTAACCCCTGCTATTTTGATGTTTTTTTACTAGGTTCTTCTACAGCTAGATTCGTGATTTTTAGAATTCTGAAGCTTCTAATTTTGTAATTTCTAGGGTTTTTATTTTGGAGAATTTTTTTTTTAACTATATTCATGTGATTTTTTAACTACCATGGTGAACTGAGACAGTAGCAAAATGCGTGTATATATGGATTTTCAATTAGTTCTGTGAATTTTTGGGGGTTTGGGGATTTTATTTTTGGGTTTTCTATTTTTTTGGGTTTCTGTTTCTTGCTTTAATATGTTTTTTGATTTTACAATTTGTTTATGATTTTGTTTCATTATAATCTTGCTTAGCTATATGAGTAATCATTATGTCATACTAGTATATAAGTCTTGTACTCAATTATTTCACATTTTTAAACTTTTCGGTTCTCATCTCTTTTCTCAATTGCAATAAATTTCTCCTTTTGTGTTGTATACTGATCTTATCAATAATACTTTAAACTTGAATTGATGCGTCGCTACTCTTCAAAATTATCTTATTTTCCAATTTATTTTTCTGTGAATATAATGTGCCTATATCAATAAGTAGAATGTTTATCTGAGATATCAAATCGGCTAATTTAGAGAATCATTTTTTTCTGTTACTGTTAGTTTGTTCTTCGATATCTCTTTTCTGGATTTGCTGTGATTCTAATTCTAGTGCAAGTTTTCTACCTTTTTTCACACTACTTTGGGTTACACTTAAACGATGTCTGTATGTGTGTGTTAGTGTTGGCTTCTTGGTTGATCAAATGTTTTTGGTTTTATATTTCTGCAAACTGAATTTAGTTCATCATGCCTCCTTTTCATGTTCTTGGTGTGCCTTTAGTATCCTTGAAGTCTAAGGCTGTGAGGAATAAAATGGCCGTAGCTGGTGAAGCGATTGACTATAAATGCCTTATTCTTTTCACCAATGGGAAGAAGACAATTTCTACATCAGTACGTATCTCTTGTATATACTGAACTCGTCATTTTGATTTCTCAGTCTACTTTCAGAACCTTCATGCTTGGTGATGCAAGTTTCAAGCAGTGTAAACTTAGATTATCCTTTGAGTAGTTGTAGGCATAAAACTCCTCTAATCCCTTGGCATGTTATTCTTCGATCCCATTCATAATGATTGAGTGCTCTTGGTTAGATTAGATTAATCACCAAAAAGATATAAAGTGAAAGAGAGAATGACATAGAAGTAGAATCTCAAACTAATTCTCAATAAAGAAAAAGTAGAGATCACAAATCGATCTAAACCAATTCTATTGTATATTTTTTTGCAACAATATAAATCGCTTCTGTTATTTAAATAAGTGCAGCCGCACTGTTGGCCGTGCCGGGAAACCTACAGTTAGATGGACTAAGGTTCACACATTTTCTTAGCTGATGAATTTTTGTTTCTGATATCGTTTCTTTCTTTATTAATCCTTTATTTTCAGGGAGATTTCAGATACAAAGCTGGTTTGACGATAGGCTCCAAGACTTACCAGATGACCCTAATAATGAATTGATGATTCCCGAAGACCCTGAATGCAATAAGGAAGGTAAGCTCTCTTGAATGCCTAAGGTTCTTAGCGTAGCTTGTGCTTGTGCTTTGCTCGAGCAGTGCCTATCACTGCTGCTTAAGTATGCTGTAGCCAATGTAGTTTCTGTTAAGATATTTTTTTTTACTATTTTATTGCTTTAAAATGTCTCATAAAAACTGAAATTTGGTTAGTTGCAGTGGAAATGGATTGTGACTTAAAGCAAGCTTTAACTAAAATGTTAGTAATTTGAACACTGGATTTCTTTGCTTTAGGGAAGACTTTGTCTGATAATTATGACTATTCAGTTCTCTTCCGTTCTGTTCTGTTCTGACATTTGTTGCTTAAGTTTGAAGATATTGTTTGTTTGTTTCTTGATCCTCACTTCTGTTTCCCTTCTTTTTTTTGGTTTAATGTATTCAGTTGCTTTCTGTTGCATACTTTGTCTTTTGAATATATTCTCTGCTCTCTCTTTAACTGAATGGTTCTATTTTAAGTTTTTTGAAACCACAAATTGCTTTGTCCTTCTTTGTTATTTTGTGTTCTTTCTAATTAGAATTTAGTTAACTAACTAAGCACCTTTTTCTCTTCTTGTTTAGTTCAAAATGTTCTCTCTTCTATTGTTCGGTTAATTATTACTTTTACTATGCCTTGTTAATCATTACTTTTTCTAGGGTGGTAATTCAATTTGAAGATAAATGTTCTGTTCAAAATAGTAGGGACCAGATTAAAAGCTTTTAAATTGCTAATGCTAACATTATGGGATTGCATGTCCTATTTTGTTTCGTATCTGGTTCTCCCCTTGGTCTCTTCGTATCTTTGTTTCTCTGTCCCTTTTTTTCTTTTTTCTTTTCTGCTTTGCAGCTCTAATTTTCTACAATTGTTGCTTCACATATTCTTGTTTATTGTGGCATTAATGAAAGAAGTTCTCCATCTAATACCTTGCTCTCAATTATACGAGATTTCCTGTTTGACAAAAAAAATTATTCTTTTAATGCACTGTGGTTTTTAGTTTCTAGTTTTTTCTGTTTAGTCAATCTTATTTGTAACTAAAGAGGTTGGCCTTTCTGTTCTTCCTTGCAATTCTTATGGCTTGACTTCCTGGACCTTGCATGTCTTCTTTTGGTTGTATAATCTTTCTTGGTTATTCTTAAGATTCCATATATAAAATTTATCATGTTGCTGGTTATTATGCTCACAATTTATGAAAGTGTCAGTCTTGAAATTGATTACATCTTTTTTATCTTTTGCCCCTTTAAAACCTTTTTTAATGAGTTGAAAGTAATTTATTTGTAGTTGTTGATAACAGGTTTTAATTATGCAATGTAGGATTCAATCGCAAATGGAATCCCTTTGGAAGATTTTGGACATGGTCATTCTGATCCTAATCTAACGTGAGTTTAGCTCTTTATTTTATAAAATTGTCTTTTCACCAGAGATAAATATATTTGATGGATTGTTCATTGGACAGATATGCAAAGGATCTTGTCAACATTTTGTATGCTGAAAATGGTCCTGATTTTGGAGCTCCATTACTATAAATATATCTTGAAATTATTAGAATTCTGAAAAACAATGTTCACCATATAGAATGGTAACGTCTATGTGTTCTCCAAGAAAAGAAAAATTGTTGTGTATCTTGTGTTTACAGGGCTGTTTTAGCTTGGCTTTCTATTATTGTGCACTGCAACAAAGATAAGAAGGCAGGGGAGAAATTGATCTCTGTGGCTGATGTTGTGAAGGAACACTGGGCAACTTATGGAAGAAATTTCTTTTCTAGATATGACTATGAGGTAGGTGTCATCATGGATGCAATTGAAGTTTCATTTGTAACATGATCTTGGCATTTTCGTTTTATCTTTTGATTTTCTTAGTAAAATGAGCATGGTTAAGTGTAATGGTTTATTTTACAAATCCATCTCCTTCATGTAGGAATGTGAATCTGAAGGTGCCAATAAAATGGTAGCATACCTACGAGAGATTGCATCAAAGAGCAAGACTGGTGATAAGTTCTAATGATAATTTTGATAGTTCTAATGATCTCCTAAGTTCTAATGGTGAACTTATTTTGTCCTAATTCAATTATTAGTTTTGTTAAAGTATTGTAATTTTTTAATTACAATTTTAGCATGTAAATAATTCATGTAAATCAATAAAAAATCAATTTTTTATACCTTCTAATTTTCTCCTTTTTTTTAATAGGTCACGCTTTGAAAGCGTGGCAAAAGATTTTAGCTGGCAAGCCACGCTTTTGAAGTGTGATTGTATGTGCTCTATCGGTACGCTTTCAAAGGGTACCGAAAACCAACCTAATCGGCACACTTCAAAAGCGTGGCGATATGTACACTTTTTGATACGCTTTTAAAGTGTAGCTATAGCTTAATAGATATGGCCACGTTTTATGACCGTGGCAAGAGATGAAAGCGTGCTAACAGAAAAAGCGTGCCGATAGATTCACAAAAGCGTGGTGATAGAGCAACTGGCACGCTGGCGGACGTGACCCTTTTAAAAGCGTACCGATAGGTCAAAAACGTGGCGAAAAGCTATCAGCACGCTTTTTTGCACTTTTTGGCACGCTTTTAAAGCATGGCAAAAAGCCTAGTTTCTTGTAGTGTTAGGGGTTTGTTACTTGTGACAAACAATCTTTTGTATGAAAGGACTATTGTTGGTTTAGAAACTATACTAGCAACGAGATTTCAATTGTGAATTCTAGACCACACAAAAGTCCTCTCATCAAAATGGCGCCGTTGCCAGGGAATTGCAATGGTGTTGTGTTGTTGGTTATTGTATATATGTGAATATTGTGAATATGTTTGCCTTTTGCTTCTTTGTTAGTTCTTGCTAGTTTTAGGATTTAATTTTCTTTCTTCTTATTTGATTTTGTTTTCATTTTCTCTTGCTATCATGAATTCTCACTTTGGCTATGAGTTTGGTTCTCACTATGTTTTAGGAAATAAGAGCTACAATGAAGATGTGTATCAAGGATGGGACAATCAAAGGTGGGAGGAGCCATATGCATGTGATCAATCCTCTTGGCAACAACCTCCACCAATGCACTATGAAGAAGATCCATTCTATGATGCATACCAATCCAATGGCTATGGTGAATCTCCTTGTGACTTTCAAGAACCACCATCAAATGTCTATGAGTCATATCCTCAATATGAACCTCAACCATACTCACAAGCCTCCTTTCACCAAACACCTCCATATGACCTTGATCCATATCCACCATACCAACCACCTTTTGAACCATATGAGACATACATGGAACCACCACTCCAAGATCACTACTCCTAAGAACCACCTCAATATATACCACCATACCCTTACCACGACATACTACCGCATCCTTACCAAGAAGAACCACCTTCCTATTATGAATCCTTTCTCCAAGACAATGAACCCTCTTATCCACCCCAATCCTCAAAGGATGAAACCCTTAGTCTTATACTTCAAGGGCAAGGAGAAATGCAAAGAGAGACACTAGAATTTGTGGTTACCTTGACCAAGGTAGTAAGCATTTTAGCCTCCCAATGCTTGAGCACTCAAAGCACTCCTATGGTCACATGTGGAAAACTAATTGAAAAGCATAGCATGAATGAGAGATTGGAAACTCCGGTGGAACATGAGGAATGTTATTTTGTATTAGAGAAATTGGAAGAGCCTATGATCATTGAAGAAGAGGAAGAAGTGGTTGAAGACTTAGGAGATGCGGAACCTCCTTGGGAACCTAGAGTTGAAGAAAATTCCTCCAAGAAGATTGAATTTGATGCTGAGGAAAAGAGTGCACAACCTCCAAAACAATTATTTCACGATTTAGATCGATTAAATAGATGCTGAGGAAAATTCCTTTATTAACTATTTACTATTGAGCCTTTAGATCGATATCACGATTTAGTTTTATAGAAAATTCCAGAAAAATTTTAATTTTATTATTTAAAATCATATAGCAAACATCACCAAGTAATAATAATCACATAATTATTAATAATAATATCTGTCATACAAAACATTTCAAATAAAACTCAGATACAAATCCTATCCCTCTGTATAAAATAAATTTCTTAAGCAATAAGGGCGAGGGAACTCTATGAAAGCAAATTAACTCAGACACTTAACTCATAAATATAGTCCAACAATCCTCCGCAACTTCAAACTGAGTCTTCAAACCTGTGTCACTGAAAGGATGAAAGATTTTGGGGTGAGAACAAACCACATGTTCTCAGTAGGGAATGGGAATACCGTAAAAGTAATGATTAACATGCAAATAATTAACATACTCAAGAAAACCATATATTTATCAAACCTTTTTAAAAATACTCTTGGTTTTACTTTAGCTAATTAATTACCTCTTTCAAAATCTCTAAACTCAACAAATTCTAAATATAAAACTGTTAACATTAACCATCTCTCAGTCACATAATTAATTCTCAATCAAAATGTCAATTCTTAATCAATTTAATACATTCACAAACTAATAGTACAAACAAGAAATTTAGTTTAACATACCAGCAAGTCACAACAAGACAAACAACACAACCACAGAGAAGCAATACAAACAAACACAGTCAAATGCAAATGCACAAACAATATGATGCATGTCTGTCCTAAGCAGGCCATGAGCTCACGTGTCGGTTTACACCCTGCAGCCCGACATTACCTAGGAACAACTCCCAGATATGGTTTCCCGTTGTGTCCTTAGTGCATATGTGTCGGTGGTAAGAATACCACTCCTTCGTGACTACCGGCAGTCGGCGCAAAGCCCGACCCTATAATATACGCACAAGGGGAAACAGTGATCCTTAGTTCGTGGGCATCACCGAGATCAATTCACAAACAAAACAGAGACCTTCAGTTCATGGGTTATTTCCCGAGATCAATACACAATAACATAGCGATCTTCAGTTCGTGGGTTATACCCGAGATCAACATACAACAATTCATGGGTTATTCCCATAATCAATGATTATCAGTCCGTGGGTTTTTCCCGCATATAAAACAAATAACAATTTATAGGTTTCACCGAGATCAATGATCATTCAGTTCGTGGGTACTTCCCGAATTTAACCAATTATCAATTCATGGGTTTTCCCCGTAGTTAAACAACTAATAGTTCGTGGGATTTTCCAGCCTTTTATCAATTTTCATTTCCTTTCTAAAACTCAACAATCCATATATCAGTTCCCCATTCTCTTTTCCCCTTTAAATTCTTAATAATTTTCCTTAAACCTTTCTTTATTTTTCAGGCATTTGTCTATAAAAATCCTAATCATCAAATCATTTCATAATTTCTACTTTAGCAATCTTAACTCGAGCCAACTTTAAAACTGTTTTCCAGTTTAATTCTCTATCAAAAGACTCAAGAAATTCATCTTTCTCTTTACTATTCCAACTCAAATGTTATAATATAAATTCACAAATCTCTAAAAGGTAATCCTTTACTTGAAGCCCAAATCATAACTTTTTCCTATATTGAATCAAACTCAAAACATAATTTCTTTCTTAAATAACTCAAATTCAAAACATACACCTTTCCTTGGTAAATCAAACTCAAAATATTATAATTTAATTTTTTTAACTAAATAAAACTCAAGTAATATAGTTTTCCAAATTCAAAGCTTTTAAAATAACTTTTCAAATGAAACCTCAGATTTTTATAAAATTTCGGCAGCACCTCCCTTAAAACTCGGACTTAGCCACCCTTACAGGTTCCCTCTTTCTTAACAATTCAACAATACTTTCTCAACAATTATCAAATAGAAGATTCTCAATCAATCAGAAAATCCACAATTTGCAACTCTCACATAATCCAATGATCCAATTTTCGTCTCATCAATTTATAACTAAATTCATAAATCATACAATCCTTTCAAATTAACTCAATCAACCAGTAATACCAAAAATTAGCCTTCCATAATTCTAGTCATATATCAAAACAATAATTCGGTAATCTAACTTCAATCATTTAACAGTTCTCAAGCATAACTCTAATTAATCACGAATCAACATTAACAAGCATCAAAACCAATTCCAACCAATCACAAGTCAATTTCACAGCCATTTCGACATATTAGATTTCTAAAATCTACAGCAAACGCTTGTTCTCAATAATCAAAATACAGCCACACAACTCAACTAATTTAGTATAATCACATAGAATAAGAACTTTTCAACAATTCTATCAAAATCAGCAAAACCAATATCAATTACAGCTTTAAGTACTCACAACAAAGCCCAAAAACATTCACAGCCATAACCTGAATTCAATATTCCAATTAAAACACTAAAACATCATCAAACTTAATCCAAATTTCATAACCTCAAACCAAGCTTATTTCTATCAATTAGTCTCTCATAACAACAAAACCAATTACATTCACAGCAACAATCCAAACTCAAATCATCAGTTATCCATACCACAGCTTTTCAATAATTAACTCGGCATATTTCAATTTAATAAACTATACTAAATTAATAATTATTCACAACAGTATCTAAATTCAATCACAGCTCAGAATAATCACAACAACTAACTAATTTCAAATACATTTCAAATCATTCATGTCAATTAAGAAATTCTTAACCATTGTTAACCATTTGCACTTATCCAAATAACTTTGTAGGCATTCTAAATTAAAAACGTTTAACTTTAAAAATAAATCCCCTACCTCAATTAGCCGAAATTCAATATTCAAACGCAACAAAGCCTGCTTTTATTTTTAATTCGCAGTAGCAACAACCTTGAACCAAACTAACAGTAGTGGCTTTTCTGATCACTTCCCAGCAGCAGCAGGAGCATTAACCGGAATAACGGCAGTCTCACTTTCCTAAGGCAGCGACGATTGGTTGCAGCAGGACAAAGGATTTCTATCGAATAGAAAGCAAGAGCAAACACAACTCTGGAAAATTCAGGACAAGGAATGTACTAAAAATCAAATTGTTAATAAGGATGGCAGTGACAAAGAAAGTATGTAAATGGAATAGAATCAAATAAAGTAATAGACCAGAGCCAGAACAGCAACTCCAGTGGTCCTCTCCAGCATCAAGGACGACAGTTTGGCTTACCATCTTCAGCAGCGGCATGGATTGGCGGCGATGGACCTTCAGTGGCAGCAGTGACATGGCAGCGATGGAACCTTCTTCCCCTCGTTGGTCGCGTCTTCTTCCTCTCGCATAGGTTACAGCGGCGATTTACAGGCCCAACGACAGTGACTGTGACGGCGATGAGCGGCTTCTACCTCGCGGTGTCTGGCTCTCTCTCCGTGCGTGATGGCGTTCGGTGGCAATGGAGGCATGACGGAGACGCAGCAAAGGTTCCCTCCTCCCTTGGCTCTCGCACGGTTCTTCTTCCCTCCTTGATCAGCGACGACGGCGTCCTCTCTGTCGGCAATAATGACGGCGGCGATGGCGACGCGACTCGACGGATCGGCAGCAACGACGGGAGGCACAGCGACGCCTTCTTCCTTCCTCTCTTGACTCGGGCTCGTCTTCCTCCTCTGGTTCCTTCCGCGACGGCATGGCTTCGACAGCGATGCTCTCCACAGCTTCACGAACAGCTGACAGGAGGCATTGCAGCGCGGGCAAGGCTGGGCGACGCTGGCAATGGTGGCGTGGGATCCTTGCGTGCGGCAGTCCTGCGATCACAGTGGCGGCGGGGCAGCAGCTTTTGCCTCTCTCTTTCCTCTCTGTTTCTCTACTATGTGTGAGTGTTACGTTGAAGGAAGGTGAGGGTGAGGTTGCGGCTGTGTGGTGTAGATGAGGGGATTAGGGTTTCTCAATTTAGGAATTTAGGGTTTCTGAGTTTGATTTGGGAATTAGGGTTAGAAATTAGGATTTTATAAAAGAATAATGGATAGGTATGAATACATATTTTGATAAAATTGAACGGTAGAGTAATTTTAAAATCAAATATACTCTATTAAAAATATTTAGGAACATTATTTATCAACATATTTCTAAGCTCAATCAATTATTTCTAATTTAAAATATAAAATGAATATTTTAATCACATTTTTATAAAATATAATTGAAATTCAATATTAATTATTCCAATTGAATGATATAACTCTCTATTATTTTTCTATTACCGAAACTTTAATTTCAATTTATAAAATAACTAATTATATTAAAAATTATACATAAATATTAATTGACTTAAACTTAAAGTATTTATAAAAATTAATCTAACCATTTCTAGTAAATTAATTCCTAAGAGTTCAAATTAATAACATAATTCATTCAAAATAGAATTTATTTAAATTAAATTATGCAATTCTTTCTTATTTTTCAATTACCAAAATTATGTGAAATACTCAATTATAATAAAGATTGTAATAAAACTCTAATTAATTTAAACTCCAATTATCATGAAACTCCATTTAATTACCTTTAGTAAAATAATTTTCTTAAAATAAGATTATCAACAAATATAATAAATCACAAATAACTAATCATTTGATTTTCAAAAACTAGGGTTGTTACAATGTGGAGGTAGATTTCTCTCAACCTCCCATTTATGATTTGAGTGATGGAGAAGATTTAGAGGAAATTGATGAACAAAGGATTGAAAGTGAAGACGTTTGTGAAGAGGTGGAAGTGATCAAGGAAGAACACAAGGGAGTAGAGCTTAGAAGCACATTGGAGATACCTCTCCCCAAGCCAGCACTATCCATTCTTTCATTCAAGTGGGTAAATGATACGCGAAAATTAAAAATTCACGTTTAACCGGCAAGTATACCGGGTCGTATCAAGTAATAAAACTCACTAAGAGTGAGGTCGATCCCACGGAGATTGGTATATTAATCAACTTTAGTTAAATGGTAATTTTAGTCAAGCAAACATGATTTTGAATTCATGAGATTTGATTTTTGAATGTAATTGCGGAAAGTTAAATGACAAAGAATTTAAAGAACTAGAATAAAGAAGAACAATGGAAGTAAATAACTGAAACTTAAAATGCAAGAAACTTAAATGACATTAAAGATAAATTGCAAGAAAGTAAAGATTGCAAAATTATAAAGAGCAGAAAAGTAAACTGCAAGATATAGAAACAGAATGTAATTGGCAAGAAGGATAAATTGCAAGAAGATAAAAGGGAATTGGGTAGTGGGTATTCAAAATGACTAAAGAACAAAAGAAATAAGAATTAATGATGGAGAGAACATTAGGAGTCAGAGATGTAAATTGTCATGAATTGATTTTGCTCAATTCCTTCTCAATCATAGGTATAGATCCATGGCGGATTGTGAATAATTGAATCCCAATCTCTTGGCAATTCAATTTCTCTCAACACAATCAATTGCCACTCTCGTGATCTAATTGGTCATGAGAAGAGGTGAAGTTCAATTTCTAATCCAAGGCCACACAACTTCCAGGATCTCAACTAAGGGAGGTTACATTTCACATATCAACCCAAAATATATTGATCCAAGAAATCATGAAAGGATGAACTCTAAACTGAGTTATATGGCTCCTTTCTCAAGTTCACCATATAATTCATATAGATTCAACCCCTCTCTCGATGGTGATTGAATCTGTGAAGAACAAGAGTTTCCTCTTGAATGAACCACTTTGAATTGAGAAGGAAAAGAAAAGTTATCAACCCATTTAAATAAACAGAGCTCCTCCCCCTAATGAAAATGGGGTTTAGTGAATCATAGCTCTAATCTCAACAATAAATGCAAAAGTAGACATTAGAATTGAGTAGTGAAGGATATTGAAGAATGAATAAGAAGTTCTTGAAAACTGAAATTTAAAATTGCAGAAGAAAACAAATTAGAGGACCGGTGAGAAGCAGTAAAATAGAAATGCTAGTTTTCAAATGTAAAAGACTAACTGTAAAAAGTAAAAAGTCAAAGAAAAAGTACTCCAAAATATAATTTCCTTCTCTATTTATACTAGTCTTCCAAGCTTCTAGAGATTCATTAATTGGGTTAGCAATTTGGGCTTTGTCCTTGTTGATTTGGCTGGCTCAGTAGAGGAATTGTTGGCCTTTGATGAGAGCAGAGGAAAGCAGAGCAAGTTGGCATCAATTCTGGCCCAAGAGGGGAATTACTGGCAAACACGCCAGCCTTGTTGCACGTTGGCAACGTCGTAAGCCATTTCCTGGGCGTGGGACATGGTGCTTGGGCGTTGTTGCCCAAGTTGTTGCCAAACACTTGGCTTGTTCTTCATTCTTACTTCTCTTTTTATGCTTGATGTTGCCTGAACTTTGAGCTTCAATCCTTCACTTCAATATGAACTATTATATATCATTGGAAAGCTCAGAATGTCTTCTTTCTAATGCACTTGGGATTGTTTCATTTGGAGCTTTGTATCTCAAGATATACTCCATTGAAGAGGGTAGGGTCAAGCTGCCAAATTTTCTGGAGTTGTTGCCAAACATGCCAGCTCCAAGGCCAAAGACTCCCTTAGCCCAATTTTGCATGGGCGTTGTTGCTGGAGTTGCCAAGGAACACGCTAGTTCATTATTTCCTTGGAAACGTGTTCGAGCATCCTCTTTAGCTCATTCATTCCTCCTTAACTTTCAACTTCATTTTCATGTTTTTGGGCCTAAAGATGACTCTGATTTGAGCTTCTATTTCATGCTTCACTGTAGACTATTATATATCGTTGAAAGGCTCTAGATGTCAGCTTTCCAACGCAACTAGAAGCATTCAAATTGGATCTTTGTAACTCAAGTTATACATCCTTGAAGAAGGTGAGGTCAGGCTGTCTTGGTTGGAGTTGTTGGTGAAGTTGTTGGCAAACACGCTACTAACAACGCTAGATCCTCCCCTGGCCCAAGTTTTTAGCCTTGGCATTGTTGCTAGCATTGTTGATGAACACGCCACTTCAACTTCAAGGCAACAACGCCTTCGAGCTCTCCTTGGCTCACCTTCTTGGCCTTACGTTGCCAAGGAACACGCACATTCAACTTCAAGTTGGCAACGCCCAAGATCATTTTCCATGGCTACCTTACAGTGGTCAACGTTGTTGCTGGCGTTATTGCCACACATGCCAGTTCATCCCCTACTGGGTAACGTGCTCGAGCTTCTCCAGGGGTGCCTAGAAGCGGCCAGCGTTGCTGCTGGCGTTGCCAAGAAACATGCCTTCCCCTCCTTGCCTTGGCAACGTGCTCGACCTTCCTTGGCTTGGCATTTCTTGGCCTGGCATTGCCAGGGAACATGCCAATTCATTCCCTGCCTGGCAACGCTCTCAAGCTTCCTTTCTTGTTCTGTTTCAAGCTTCCTGGCGTTGTCCACAAACACTCCGGAGTTGGCAACGTGCTTCCTCTGTTTCCTTGACAAGATTGATACATCTTCAAGCCTTTTTGCTCCAAATTCTAGCTCCATTGTCTTCTTTCTTCATCACCTGACATAAACCAAAGAATCTTCCTCAAAGTCTTGCCATCTTATGCAATGAATTTCAAGAGAATCATTCATATCAACTTGTTTATAAACTTCTTAAATGATTTGCATGAATTATGCCAAATTTCACCTAGTTCTTGGTTCATGAATGTATGTAGAGAAAACTCACTAAATTGCTTGTTTATTTTAGTAATAATAAATGAAATTAAGCTAAAACCAACTAAACTAACTAGTTAAAATAGCAAATATGCGAATGCATCACAACACCAAACTTAAAATGTTGCTTGTCCTCAAGCAAGAGATAAGAGGGTTCGATAACAGAATTTAAGATGCAAAAATTAACTATCTTAACAGAGAGGCATTTCCTTCAAAAAAATTGTTCTCCTTATTTGTGTAACCTTTGTTCAATGCAAATGATCAAGGCTTTTTCAACTTCTTTAGTGAAATGCTTGCTTCACTACTAAACTAGTTAGCTTCACTAGACCTCTTTTTCTTTTTTTCTTCTTTTTTTTGTCAATTGAGCTAAAAATGTTGTCTTAAGGCGGCTCTTTAGCATAAGCTTTCAATCAAAAATCCCAAACCAGTTGGTTTAAGTTGTTAAGTGTTGAAACACTCTTAAAGATTTACTAACTCAAGCCTCTCTCCTTAACACATTCAATCACAGGCATATAACTTTGATATTTTATTTGGATAGTAGTGTCCAACACCTCTTTGGGCTGCTAAATGTTCTGTTATGGAGCTACTCTTGAATGTGGGTTTTCAATCGATAATCCCGAGTTAGTTAACCTAAGTTATCAGGTGATGAAGCACCCCTCGAATTTACTAGCCCAAGTATATCTCCTAACATCAACCACCTCAGACACATATCCAAATTTTGTCATTGATGCCTAGCTTTTCATTTTGTGTTCTCTGTTTTCTTTATTCAAGTTTTTCTAACTTCTTGGGTCTTGTAGCTTTCAACTAACTAGCCTTGTGTAAACAAGCATCCTTTTGATTCCTTGAGCCCTGATTCATTCTCAGTGAAAGCATGTATATTGACACTTTTGTAGGACAACTTTATTCTTTCTAGGCTATATTTCTCTCTGTTCTTGCTCAAACTGCATCTTTTATTCTATTATCAAGCAAAAGGGCTTAAAACAAGCATACATTCTAAGCATATGCGGATACATGATGTAAACATGAAAATGCATATTATAGATATGAAAGTGCATAAAAGACTCCTAGAAGGTATATCATGTTTCAGATGTACATCTTCTTTATTTATTAAAATACTAAAAGAACTTCACCACCTTTAAGCTTTGGGTCCCTTTCCTTTGCTTGATTCTCCATGTTTTCCTTTGCCCTTTGGATCCTCCCTTTTCTTCTTTCTTAGTTCTCCTTGTTGTTTTGTTGTTGATTCCTCTTCCACTTTCCTCCATATCCCTGAGCTTACCATCTTGTCTTTTAACCTTTGAATGTTGAACTTCACTCTTGAGATTTCTTGTTCTTCCAATACCTTTTGTGCTTCATTGAATGTTTAGATTTGTGGGTTGAGCACTGGAAGTGTTCCACAAAGGTAGCTGAGCTTTTCTTGAGTGGTCATATCATATTCAACTCTATCTATGTGTCTAGCCTCCTTGAACATTCTGTTTTCATTGAATTCTCTATAAAGCTTGTCTGTTCTGTCATCCATTCTTTGGAGAAGCTCCCTTTGTTGAGCTTGCTCTTTCCTCAACTGAAACTGTTCTTGTATTACTTTATTCATGGATCTTTCATATTCAGCAGTTGAGTTATTGATGGCTTCATACATCTTGGTATATTGCTCGTGTTGTAGTTCCATCATGTGCGTTTGATATTCCCTCTGCTGATCCATCCATTGAGCTTGGGTTCCTCTTTGTTGACCCATCAATTGCCAAAGGTCCTTTTGTTGTTGAGCTTGTTCCTCTTGAATTTTTTGAATTTGTGAGTATTGCCCAGAGATTCCTTCCAAAGCGGCTTGGAGTTGATTCATGTTCAAAGCACTTGGTTCTTCCATTTCTTCATGCTCCTCTTCTTATCTTGCTTCTTTCCTTTTCTTTCTTCTTGCTATAGGTTGCCTCTCTAATTGGACTGTGGTGACATACTCCAATCTTTCCTTAGTAATGGGCTTCCCAATGGACACCAAGTCTGTTTCTTCAAATTCTTTAAGTGGTACTCCAGCCTCTTCAAATAAGCGCAAAATAGTACTAGGATATCCTAGCCAACTATCTTGTTGGACATTTTCAGCTATGCTAATGATGTTCTTGGCGATGATTTCTCCCACATTGATCTCCCCTCCTTTCATTATGCAGTGGATCATTATTGCTCTGTTTATTGTCACCTCTGAGATGTTTGAGGTAGGGATTAATGATCTTCTCACTATGTCATGCCATCCTTTTGCTTGAGGTATGAGATCACCTCTTCTAAGTTTGAGTGGTTGTCCTTGTGAATCCAACACCTAGTCCGTGCCCACTTTGCATAGATCACTTAGCACATCCACACATCTTTGGTCATATGTAACCCTCTCCTCAAAGTTAGGTTGCTTAAACCGTTTTGGCTTGATCATTAGTACCCTATTGATGGTGTCTGGGCTGAAGTGGACCACCACTCCTCTTACATAGCTCAGATATGGTTCTTCATCATCAGTTTTCTTTATGACATTGGCATAGAACTCATGGATGAGAGGCATGCTTACAATTTGAGGTTGGGTACAGAGATGCTCCCATCTCCTTTTTCTAATCACTTTTTGTATCTCAGGGTATTCCTCCTTTTTTAGCTTGAAAGGTACCTCCGGAATAATGTCTTTGCTTATCATCCAATTAAAGATGCACTCATGGTTTTTGGATTTGAACCTTCTCTCATCAAATGTGATTTGCTCTTGTATGGGTTGCTGGCCTTTCCCTTTCTTAGCTCCTGATGATGAGGCCATTGAATTTCAATTGTGATGGCCGAATCTTCCACACCAAACTTAGAGAAATGCTTGTCCTCATGCATACAAGAATTGGAAATGAGGGATGCTTAGAAGAATAGGCTCATGAGGTAAGAAAGGAAGGCTTGAAAATGATTGTGAAGGGGGTGAGGAATGGAGATGGTTCAGTGGTCTATATATAGGTGTGAAGGCAAGGTGAGTGTAGTTGTTAATGTTGGGGGGTTCACGTTATTCTTTAAAGAGTGGAGGAATTGCCTTAATGGTTTGATTGTGTTATGGGAAGCATGAATCTTCTAGCTAGTGCATGTTGAGTTGCTCTTTCCAATGCGCAAAATTCAAGGCTCGTGTGACTTCTTTTTCCTTGTGTGTGTATCCATGAACTCCTCTCCCAAGATTCCCCATCACTTCTTTCTTTCATTTCCCTGCAACAAAATTCCAAAACCTTGAGATTCTTGAAGTCTCTTTACTTATGCTAATAAATTATGATGCTATCCTAATATAAAATTGACTATAATAACAGAAATTAAAATCTAAGGATTGCTTTCATATGCTGAAAAAAAAACTACACTTTCTTTTTCTAGCATTTTTTATGTATGTGAGGACACCAAACTTAGTTTGTGACTAAATGTTGTAACAAAATTAAAATTTACCATTTGCTTCAAAGTTGGCCACACCAAACTTAGTGTCTTGCATACACTACATGCTAATTCAACCCCTTTTTTTCAGATGTATATGATGCAATCTCTCGTTATTGACTACTAAAGCATAAAAATAAAAGAAAACTCCTGTGCATGGGTTGCCTCCCATGAAGCGCTTGTTTATTGTCCTTAGCTTGACAATGCAGCTTCCTTGCTCATGTTAAAAGTTGCACACTTTCTTCCTTGCTCCAGGGGCCACCAAGATAAAGTTTCACCCTATGTCCATTGACTGTGAAGGTCTCTTTTGAAGTTTCATCAAGTAATTCCACATAGCCATGAGGGGATACTTTGGTGATGGTGTATGGGCCAGTCCATCTAGATCTCAGCTTCCCAGGGAAAATCTTCAGTCTCGAGTTGAATAGCAACACCTTTTGGCCTGTTTCAAATGTTCTTGGCGAGATTCTCTTGTCATACCACCTTTTTGCTCTTTTCTTGTATATTCTGGCATTCTCATATGCCTCCAGTCTGAATTCTTTCAATTTATTGAGTTGTAGTAACCTCTTTTCTCCTGCTGCTTGAGCATTTAAATTCAAGAGTTTGGTTGCCCAGAAGGCCTTGTGTTCAAGCTCAACAGGCAGATGGCATGCTTTCCCATATACTAGCTGAAATGGAGATTTCCCTATGGGTGTTTTGAATGCTGTCCTGTATGCCCAAAGTGCATCATCCAGCTTTCTTACCCAATCTTTTCTTGTTGCTCCCACAGTTTTCTCCAGGATTCTCTTTAGCTCTCTATTGGCAAGTTCAACTTGTCCATTTGTCTGGGGGTGATAGGATATTGCCACTTTGTGTGTTACTCCATATCTATAAAGGAGAGAGTTCAATTGCTTGTTGCAGAAGTGGCTTCCCCCATCGCTTACAAGTCCTTTCGGCACTCCAAATCTAGTGAAGATATTTCTCTTTAGGAATTGCAGTACAACATTCGTGTCACATGTAGTGGTGACTAGTGCTTCCACCCATTTGGAAACATATTCCACCTGCTACTAGCATATATTTGAATGAACAGAAAGGAGGAAAAGGTCCCATGAAGTCTATTCCCCACAAATCAAAGAGTTTCACCTCCAAGATGAACTTCTGGGGCATCTCATTCTTCTTTGTCAAGCCTCCTGTTCTTTGGCATTCATTGCAGTGACTCACAAAATCTCTAGCATCCTTGAAGATGGAAGGCCAGTAGAACCCACTTTGGAGTACTTTTGCAGCAGTCCTTTCAGCTCTAAAATGGCCACCATAGCTTGAATTGTGACAATGCCATAGTATGTCTTTCATTTCAACTTCTGGCACACATCTTCTAATCATTCCATCTAGGCATCTTTTGAATAAGAAGGGCTCATCCCAAAAGAATAACTTAGCCTCGTGTAACAGCTTCTTAACTTGTTGCCTCGTGTACTCTTGTGGAATACTCCTTCCTGCTTTGTAGTTGGCCATGTCCGCAAACCAAGGGGTTTGTTGAATTTGCAAGAGGTATTCATCTGGAAAATTCTCATTTACTGGTTGAGAGGTGTCTTGACTCATTTCTTGTGGCAATCTTGATAGATGGTCAGCAACTTGATTCTCACTACCCTTTCTGTCCTTGATCTCAATGTCAAACTCTTGTAGAAGTAATATCCATCTAATTAGCCTTGGTTTGGCATCCTGTTTTGACATTAGATACTTGAGAGCAGCATGGTCAGTGTAAACTAAGATTTTAGATCCAATCAAATGTTGCCTAAATTTATCAAAAGCATACACCACAGCTAGTAGTTCTTTCTCCGTTGTGGTATAATTTCTTTGAGCTTCATTCAATACTTTGCTTGCATAGTAGATGAAATGGTGCTTCTTGTCCTTTCTCTGCCCCAGCACAGCACCAATTGCAAGGTTACTTGCATCACACATAAGTTCAAAAGGTAATTCCCAATTCGGGGGTGTGATAATTGGTGCTGTGGTGAGCTTAGCTTTTAGAGTCTCAAAGGCCTATTTACATTCATCATCAAAGGAAAAAGGGTTGCTCACCACAAGCAAGTTGCTTAGTGGTTTTGCTATTTTAGAAAAATCTTTGATGAACTGTCTATAGAACCCAGCATGGCCCAAGAAACTTCTAACAGCTTTTATATTTGTTGGCAGTGGAAGTTTT
This sequence comes from Arachis hypogaea, assembly GCF_003086295.3. Classification (NCBI taxonomy): domain Eukaryota; kingdom Viridiplantae; phylum Streptophyta; class Magnoliopsida; order Fabales; family Fabaceae; genus Arachis; species Arachis hypogaea. Next base: position 82,517,092 of record NC_092052.1, read on the forward strand.
TCTATAATCTCTACTTTTGCCTTGTCCATCTCTACTTGGACGACCCAGTGCACTTGCTAGTTAGTTGTGCGAAGTTGTGAAGTTATATTTGGACCATGGTATTGTGCACCAGTTATTGGCGCCATTGCCAGGGAGAGAACGAACAACAAATTTTACAACCTCAGAGTAACAATTTCGCATACCAAGTTTTTGGCGCCGTTGCCGGGGATTGTTCGAGTTTGGACAACTGACGGTTCATCCTGTTGCTCAGATTAGGTAATTTTCTTCTTATTTTATTTTCAAAAAGTTTTCAAAAATTTTTCAAAAATATTTCCTTCTTTTTCGTTTTTCCCATTTAATATTCAAAAAAAAATTTTAAATTATTCTATGGCTTCAAAACTTTCAAGAATGAATTCTAGAGTTTCATGTTAACATGTTGAATCCTATCTGGCTGTCAAGCCATATCCAAACTGCTTTGGGATTGGTCTTCAACTAATCACCACAATGCATGTAATTCCATCCTAAAGCTGACTGGCTATTAAGCCATGTCCAACCCTTTGATTGGAGCTTTGGGCTAATATTGAAAGATTCCTGGAATTCTTCTTAAAGATTTTGGATTTCTTATTTTCTTTTTCCATATGTTTTTCGAAAAAAATTAAAAGAAAATACAAAAATTCATAAAATCATAAAAACCAAAAATGTTTTGTGTTTCCTGTTTGAGTCTTGAGTCAATTTTTAAGTTTGGTGTCGATTGCATGTTTTTAAAATTTATGCATTAATTTTTTCGAAAATTGCATTCATGCATTGCATTCATCAGGATCTTCAAGTTGTTCTTGATAAACCTTCTTGATTGATCTTCATATCATATTGTTTTGTGTTGTATGGTGTTTTTCATATGCTTTCTTGCATTCATAGTGTCTATACATGAAAAATTTCTAAGTTTGGTGTCTTGCATGTTTTCTTTTCTTGAAAATTTTTCAAAAATATGTTCTTGATGTTCATCTTGACATTCAAAGTGTTCTTGGTGTTCATCTTGACATTCATAGTGTTCTTGCATGCATTCATTGTTTTGATTTGAAAATTCTCATGCATTGAATCATTTTTTTTGTTTTTCTCTTTCTTCATTAAAAATTCAAAAAACAAAAAAAAAATCTTTCCCTTTTTCTCTCATAAATTTCGAAAATTTGGATTGACTTTTTAAAAAATTTTTAAAATCTAGTTGTTTCTTATGAGTCAAATCAAATTTTCAAATTGAAAATCCTATCTTTTTCAAAATCTTTTTCAAAAATCAAATCTTTTTCATTTTTCTTATTTATTTTCGAAAATTTTAAAAATATTTTTTAAAAATATTTTTCTTAATTTTATTTCATAATTTTCGAAAATATCATCAAAAATTAATGTTTTGATTCAAAAATTTCAAGTTTGTTACTTGCTTGTTAAGAAAGATTCAAACTTTAAGTTCTAGAATCATATCTTGTGATTACTTGTGAGTCAAGTCATTAATTTTGATTTTTAAAATCAAATCTTTTTCAAAACTAATTTCAATCATATCTTTTCAAAAATATCTTTTTATCCTATCTTTTTCAAATATCTTTTCTAACTTCTTATCTTCTTATCTTTTCAAAATTGATTTTCAAATCTTTTTCAACTGACTAATTAAATTTTTGTTTGTTTCTTACCTCTTTCAAAACAACCTAACTAACTTCCCCTCTCTAATTTTCGAAAATACCTCCCTCTTTTTCAAAAATTCTTTTTAATTAATTAATTGTTTTCAATTTTTAATTTTAATTTTATTTCATTCCTAATTTTCGAAAATTACTAACCTTTTTCAAAAACTATTTTAAAAATTTAACCTTAAATTTTAATTTTTAATTTTCGAAATTCCCTCTCCCTCATCTCCTTCTATTTATTTATTCATCTACTAACACTTCTCTTCACCCAAAATTCGAACCCATTCTTCTCCTCTGAGTTCGAATTCTCCTCTTCTTCATTATTAATCTTCTTTTCTTCTACTCACACAAGGGAACCTCTATACTGTGATAAAAAAAGATCCCTATTATTATTTTCTGTTCCCTTTTTTTTCATATGAGTAGGAGCAAGGACAAGAACATTCTTGTTGAAGCAGATCCTGAACCTAAAAGGACTCTGAAGAGAAAACTAAGAGAAGCTAAAATACAACAATCCAGAGACAACCTTACTGAAATTTTCGAACAGGAAAAGGAGATGGCAGCCAAAAATAATAATAATGCAAGGAGGATGCTTGGTGACTTTACTGCACCTAATTCCAATTTACATGGAAGAAGCATTTCCATCCCTACCATTTAAGCAAACAATTTTGAGCTGAAACCTCAATTAGTTTCTCTGATGCAACAAAACTGCAAGTTTCATGGACTTCCATCTGAAGAACCTTTTCAGTTCTTAACTGAATTCTTGCATATCTGTGATACTGTTAAGACTAATGGAGTAGATCCTGAAGTCTACAGGCTCATGCTTTTCCCTTTTGCTGTGAGAGACAGAGCTACAATATGGTTAGATTCTCAACCTAAAGATAGCCTGAACTCTTGGGATAAGCTGGTCAAGGCTTTCTTAGCCAAGTTCTTTCCTCCTCAAAAGCTAAGTAAGCTTAGAGTGGATGTTCAAACCTTCAGACAAAAAGAAGGTGAATCCCTCTATGAAGCTTGGGAGAGATACAAGGAACTGACCAAAAAGTGTCCTTCTGACATGCTTTCAGAATGGACTATCCTGGATATATTCTATGATGGTCTATCTGAATTAGCTAAGATGTCATTGGATACTTCTGCAGGTGGATCCATTCACCTAAAGAAAACGCATGCAGAAGCTCAAGAACTCACTGACATGGTTGCTAATAACCAGTTCATGTACACTTCTGAGAGGAATCATGTGAGTAATGGGACGCCTCAGAAGAAGGGAGTTCTTGAAATTGATACTCTGAATGCCATATTCGCTCAGAACTAACTATTGACTCAACAGGTCAATATGATTTCTCAGAGTCTGAATGGAATGCAAGCTGCATCCAACAGTACTCAAGAGGCATCTTCTGAAGAAGAAGCTTATGATCCTGAAAACCCTGCAATACCAGAGGTGAATTACATGGGTGAACCATATGGAAACACCTATAATCCGTCATGGAGAAATCACCCAAATCTCTCATGGAAGGATCAACAAAAGCCTCAACAAGGCTTTAATAATGGTGGAAGAAATAGGTTTAACAATAGTAAACCTTTTCCATCATCCACTCAGCAACAGACAGAGAATTCTGAGTAGAATCCATCTAGCTTAGCAAATTTAGTCTCTGATTTATCTAAGGCCACTCTGAGTTTCATGAATAAAACAAGGTCCTCCATTAGAAATTTGGAGGGACAAGTGGGCCAGCTGAGTAAAAGGATCACTGAAATCCCTCCTAGTACTCTCCCAAGCAATACAGAAGAAAATCCAAAGAGAGAGTGCAAGGCCATTGATATAACCATCATTGCTGAATCCAAGGAGGAAGGGGAGGACGTGAATCCCAAGGAGGAAGACCTCCTGGGACGTCCAGTGATCAATAAGGAGTTTCCCTTTGAGGAACCAAAGGAATTTGAGGCTCATTTAGAGACCATAGAGATTCCATTGAACCTCCTTGTGCCCTTCATGAGCTCCGATGAGTATTCTTCTTCTGAAGAGAATGAGAATGTTACTGAAGAGCAAGTTGCCAAGTTCCTTGGTGCAATCATAAAGCTGAATGCCAATTTATTTGGTAATGTAACTTGGGGAGATGAACCTCCCCTGTTCACCAATGAACTAAATGCATTGGATCAACTGAGATTGCCTCAGAAGAAATAGGATCCTGAAAAGTTCCTAATACCTTGTACCATAGGCACCATAACCTTTGAGAAGACTCTATGTGACCTTGGGTCAGGAATAAACCTCATGCCACTCTCTGTAATGGAGAAACTGGGAATCTTTGAGGTGCAAGCTGCTAAAATCTCATTAGAGATGGCAGACAACTCAAGAAAAGAGGCTTATGGACAAGTAGAGGACGTGTTAGTAAAGGTTGAAGGCCTTTACATCCCTGCTGATTTCATAATCTTGGATACTGGGAAGGATGAGGATGAATTCATCATCCTTGGAAGACCCTTCCTAGCCACAGCAAGAGCTGTAATTGATGTTGACAGAGGTGAACTAGTCCCTCAATTGAATGAAGATTCCCTTGTGTTTAAAACTCAAGGACATCCTTCTATAAACATGGAAAAGAGGCACAGTAAGCTTCTCTCAGTACAGAGTCAACTAAAGCCCCCATAGTCAAACTCTAAGTTTGGTGTTGGGAGGCCTCAGCCAAACTCTAAGTTTGGTGTTGAACTCCCATACCCAAACTCTAAGTTTGGTGTTGAGAGTCTATAAAATTGACCTGATCACCTGTGTGGCTCCATGAGAGCCCACTGTCAAGCTATTGACATTAAAGAAGCGCTTGTTGGGAGGCAACCCAATTTTTATTTATCTAATTTATTTTCATTCTTGTTGTTCTTTCATGTTTTATTAGGTTCATGATCATGTGGAGTCACAAAATAAATAGAAAAATTAAAAACAGAATCAAAAACAGCAGAAGAAAAATCACACCCTGGAGGAAGGGCTTACTGGCATTTAAACGCCAGTAAGGAGCATCTGGCTGGCGTTCAACGCCAGAACAGAGCATGGATTTGGCGCTGAACGCCAGAAACAAGCATAGAACTGGCGTTCAACGCCAGAAACATGCTGCATCTGGGCGTTGAACGCCCAGAACAAGCATTAGTTCGGCGTTTAAACGCCAGAATTGCATGCAAAGGCATTTTACATGCCTAATTGGTGCAGGGATGTAAATCCTTGACACCTCAAGATCTGTGGACCTCACAGGATCATCTCAGGATCTGTGGATCCCACAGGATCCCCACCTTCCCTCCTCATAATCCTAGTTTCTTTCACATCTTCTTCTTTATCTATTCTTTCTTCTCTTGCTCGAAGGCGAGCAAAATTCTAAGTTTGGTGTGGTAAAAGCATAAGTTTTTTTGTTTTTCCATAACCATTGATGGCACCTAAGGCCAGAGAAACCTCTAGAAAGAGGAAAGGGAAGACATAAGCTTCCACCTCCGAGTCATGGGAGATGGAAAGATTCATCTCAAGGGTCTATAGCTCAGTGGTAGAACATTTGACTGCAAATCAAGATATCCCTGAGATACCTCAGGGGATGCACTTTCCTCCACAAAATTTTTGGGAGCAAATCAACACCCCCTAGGAGAATTAAGTTCCAACATGGGACAATTAAGGGTGAAACATCAAGAGCACTCCATCATCCTCCATGAAATTAGAGAAGATCAAAGAGATATGAGGGAGGAGCAACAAAGACAAGGAAGAGACATAGAAGAGCTCAAGGACATCATTGGTTCCTCAAGGAGAAAACGCCACCATCACTAAGGTGGACTCATTTCTTGTTCTTAAACTTTCTGTTTTTCGTTTTCTTATGTTAAATGTTTATCTATGTTTGTGTCTTTATTACATGATCATTAGTGTCTAAGTGTCTATGCCTTAAAGTAGTGAATATGAATCCATCACCTCTCTTAAATGGAAAAATGTTTTAATTACAAAAGAACAAGAAGTACATGAGTTTCGAATTTATCCTTGAACTTAGTTTAATTATTTTGATGTGGAGACAATACTTTTTGTTTTCTGAATGAATGCTTGAACAGTGCATATGTCTTTTGAAGTTGATGTTTTAGAATGTTAAATATGTTGGCTCTTGAAAGAATGACGACAAGGAGACATGTTATTTGATAATCTGAAAAATCATAAAAATGATTCTTAAAGCAAGAAAAAGCAGTGAATACAAAGCTTGCAGAAAAAAAAATAGCGAAAAAAATAGAAAGAAAAAGAAAAGCAAGCAGAAAAAGCCAAAAGCTCTTAAAACCAAAAGGCAAGAGCAAAAAGCCAATAACCCTTAAAACCAAAAGGCAAGGGTAAATAAAAAGGATCCCAAGGCTTTGAGCATCAGTGGATAGGAGGGCCTAAAGGAATAAAATCCTGGCCTAAGCGGCTAAACCAAGCTGTCCCTAACTATGTGCTTGTGGCGTGAAGGTGTCAAGTGAAAACTTGAGACTGAGCGGTTAAAGTCAAGGTCCAAAGCAAAAGAAGAGTGTGCTTAAGAACCCTGGACACCTCTAATTGGGGACTTTAGCAAAGCTGAGTCACAATCTAAAAAGGTTTACCCAATTATGTGTCTGTGGCATTTATGTATCCGGTGGTAAAACTGGAAAACAAAGTGCTTAGGGCCACGGCCAAGACTCATAAAGTAGCTATGTTCAAGAATCAATATAGTAAACTAGGAGAATCAATAACACTATCTGAACTCTGAGTTCCTATAGATGCCAATCATTCTGAACCTCAATGGATAAAGTGAGATGCCGAAACTATTCAAGAGGCAAAAAGCTACAAGTCCCGCTCATCTAATTGGAGCTATGTTTCATTGATAGTTTGGAATTTATAGTATATTCTCTTCTTTTTATCCTATTTGATTTTTAGTTGCTTGGGGACAAGAAACAATTTAAGTTTGGTGTTGTGATGAGCGGATAATTTATACGCTTTTTGGCAGTGTTTTTAGTATATTTTTAGTAGGATCTAGTTACTTTTAGGAATGTTTTCATTAGTTTTTATGTTAAATTCACATTTCTGGACTTTACTATGAGTTTGTGTATTTTTCTGTAATTTTAGGTATTTTTTGGCTGAAATTGGGGGATTTGAGCAAAAATCAGATTCAGAGGTAGAAGAAGGACTGCTAATGCTGTTGGATTCTGACCTCCCTACACTCAAAGTGGATTTTCTGGAGCTACAAAACTCAAAATGGTGCACTTCCAATTGCGTTGGAAAGTAGACATCCAGGGATTTCCAGAAATATATAATGAGCCATACTTTGGTCGAGTTTAGACGATGCAAAAGGGCGTTCAACGCCAGTTCTACGCTGTAGTCTGGAGTTAAACGCCAGAAACACGTCACAAACCAGAGTTGAACGCCAGAAACACGATACAAACTGGCGTTCAACTCCATGAATAACCTCTCCACGTGTAAACTTCAAGCTCAGTCCAAGCACACACCAAGTGGGCGCCAGAAGTGGATTTATGCATCAATTACTTACTTCTGTAAACCCTAGTAACTAGTTTAGTATAAATAGGACTTTTTACTATTGTATTAGACATCTTATGATTTTAGTTCATCTTTGGATCATATTGATCACGTTTGGGGGCTGGCCATTCGACCATGCCTGGACCTTCATCACTTATGTATTTTCAACGGTAGAGTTTCTGCACTCCATAGATTAAGGTGTGGAGCTCTGCTGTTCCTCATGATTTAATGCAAAGTAGTACTGTTTTCTATTCAATTCAACTTATTTCGCTTCTAAGATATCCATTCGCACCCAAGAACATGATGAATGTGATGATTATGTGACGCTCATCATCATTCTCACTTATGAACGCGTGCCTGACAAACACTTCCGTTCTACATGCAAACAAGCTAGAATGAATATCTCTTGGGTATCTAATACAGGGGACCGAGTCCGAGTTATTAGTGTCTTCGTGGTATAAGTTAGAACCCATGGATGGCCATTCCTGAGATCCAAAAAGTCTAAACCTTGTCTGTGGTATTCCGAGTAGGATCTGGGAAGGGATGGCTGTGACGAGCTTCAAACTCGCGAGTGCTGGGCGTAGTGACAGACACAAAAGGAGGGTGAACCCTATTCCAGTATGATCGAGAACCTCCAGATGATTAGCCATGCCATGACAGAGCATTTGGACCTTTTTCACAAGAGAGAATGGGATGTAGCCATTGACAACGGTGATGCTTTACAGAAAGCTTGCCATGGAAAGGAGTAAGACTGATTGGATGAAAACAGCGGGAAAGCAGAGATTCAGAGGAACAAAAGCATCTCTATACGCTTATCTGAAATTCTCACCAATGAATTACATAAGTATTTCTATCTTTATTTTCTATTTATTTATTATTATTATTCAAAAACTCCATAACCATTTGATATCCCCCTGACTGAGATTTACAAGGTGACCATAGCTTGCTTCATTCCAACAATCTTCGTGGGATTGACCCTTACTCACGTAAGGTTTTATTACTTGGATGACCCAGTGCACTTGCTGGTTAGTTGTGCGAAGTTGTGAAGTTATATTTGGACCATGGTATTGTGCACCAGTTATTGGTGCCATTTCCAGGAAGAGAACGAACAACAAATTTTACAACCTCAGAGTAACAATTTCGCATACCAATGCTCCTGTATCATATAATGCAATTAAAATCTTATCACCAAATAAACAAATACCTCTCATCAACGGATCCGCCTTGGAAGCAACCTTGGCATTCACAGTAAAGACTCGCCCGTGGTGTTGACTCTGAGCCGCATTTGGGTTCTTCCCACGAGTGCAGTCCCTCGCAATATGACCAGGAAAGCCACAGCTGAAGCAACCACCTAAACCAATCTTGCATGAGTCATAAGGGTGAAAACGCCCACAACACACACAAGTCAAATCTGGGAAATTCTTACTCTGATTTCCTCTACCATTAGCATACTGAAACTGATTCTGATTATTCCTCGTGAAACCCCCTTGACCTTGATGCGCATATCCTTCTCTCTTAAAGATTTGACCCTTCGAATGGTAATACTTGCCACGTCCCTTGCTAGTGGTTCCTCCATGAGTGTCCTTGGATGCAGCTACTGTCTTAGCGTATTCTTCTACCACCCTTGCTTTGTTCACCAAGTCGGAGAAGACACGGATCTCCATAGGAGCCACAGCAGTCATAATGCTATCCTTCATACCCCTCTGATACTTAATACACCTCCAGCTCTCAAAGGTCTCTGGGTCACCCTAACACACCCGAGAAAACCAACAAAGCTCTTCGAACTTGTTGGTGTACTCAGCCACAGGCATGGAACCTTGGTTCAGCTGCATTAGCTCCATCTCCTTCGCTTCCCTTGCAGACTCAGAGAAGTACTTCTTCTAAAAGGCCGTTCAGAACATCATCATTCTATAGCTGTAGCAAGCGACACTCTGCTTGCCACCAGGGCTGAGCCTCTCCCGCAAGCTGATAAGTGGCAAACTCCACAAACTGATTGTATGGAACATGCTGCGCTTGTAAGGCACGCTCCATGGCCTGGAACCAGTGGTCCGCTTCAGTAGGATTAGTTGATCCTCAGAATGTTGGTGGATGAACCTTGAGGAAAGTTGCCAAAGTCATCAGAATGCCTCCCGTGTTATCTCCATTTCCCTCAACGTTAGCATGAGCATTACCTTCACCGTTCCCATTTCCGTTGCCGTTCCCATTTCCGTTGCCGTTTCCGGCCAGTTGACCTAGCCTCTGCATAGCTTGCAGAGTCGCAGCAGCATTCGCCTCCATAGTGTTGGCCAGATTTGCCATCATCGCCATGAATTTGGGATGGTTATCCACCGGTTGCTCGTACCTACTCTCACGTGAACGTGCTCGACCTCGTGCGCGAGTAGCCATGTAAGATTCCTGTCTACACTAAACATTCGATATCAAGGTGATCAGTCTCAATATCAAAAGTCTAGTGCTTCAATTTATCCCAAACAGGCACTGACAAACAAGCATGCTATGAATACATCAAACAGATAACCTAATAGCATCAAAGAAAAGACACACAGAGTATGCAATGAAGCACAATCGGTCCATCCCTCAGGCTCAAAAGGACGAACCGCTCTGATACCACTAAATGTAACACCCTAATTAGCCTAAGCCTTACCTCGCGTCGTAAAGCAAAGGTTAATCAAAGGTTACGACAGTTCTAAGCATATACATATATTATATATATAGAAGGAATTGATAATATCTAGAAGCCTGATGAAGAATATAGCTCAAAAACAGGATTTGAAAAGGGCAAAATGTACTAGCGAAGATTCTAGCTTAAATCACAATAAACAGGTATCGAGTAACAAAACATCATAGTATAATAATATAATAACATAAGATGCTAGCCAAGACTCGTGGAGTTTAAGCCGACTAGCCAGATACAGACCATATATGAATCCAGGCAATAAAAATAGCTTATACAAGCTTTGTTCTCTCAATAAAAGCTTCTAGGCCAAAGTAAACTACAAAAGTGAAAGAAATATATAAATAATAAATCAAAAGACTCCAAAAGATAATCCAGATCCTCCGCTCCAGTCACCAATCAGACAACTCACCGAGGTAGGTTACGACCTGCATCTAAAAAATACAACAGAATATGGTATGAGAACCGGAGGTTCTCAGTATGGTTACAGTTCCCAGTGATGTAGGATATAAGACCCCGGGATGCCAAAGGCAATCCTAGACTCCATATCCATCACAAGATTCAAGTTTAAAGCATTCTAAAACAAAACAACATAATATGTAATTCTTTAATACAACTTAAGCCGTAGTACCATAAAAGGGCAATCTATCTTAGGGAATTTCTACTCTAATCAAACACCGCTGTCCCACAGCCTACACTAACCGATCCACCATGCGATCCCATCACCACTGTCTTCTGAATCTCCTCAAATTGGGCAAAGCATAGGTATAAATAATACAAGTAAAAAACAAGTAGAGGCATATACAACAATTAATACAAGTAGTAGTTAGACATGTTTAACAGATAGGGAAAAACAATATCAAGTCGGCAAAGCATACAAACAGGTAGAAATGTATATGATGAATGCCTACCCTACTGGCTGTGATATCACATTGTCGGTTCAACTGCCAACCCGACACATCTCAATGGAGATGTTGCCCTTTGAAATCATGGTGTGGGAACCCCCGAGATATAGTGCTCGGATCACTATCCAGGATTTTGCGCCTGTACGCTCTGATGATCCAAAGAGATGTGAGTGGGATCTCTTGCCTCCGACCTTACATCTAAGCACAAGCAGGATTAACCACCGTCCTTACGCCGCCGCCGCTACCTCGACAGGCGAGATTAACAACCGTCCCTGCCGGGCGCATAGCATCTTATAACCTCAGTAGAAAATAGTAGTACAGTGGTTTTCAAAAACATTTTTAGTACAAAATGGATCCATCACTTCATTCAGAGTCCTCGACTCTTTTTAACCACTATTTCTTTACGTTTCAGTTCCTTGAGTTTGCATCTCATTCATCAACCCTTCATCACGCGTCATCAAGCCTTCCCCAAATCAACAAAAACTTAGTACTTCGTTTGCTAACTTTTTTCCAAATAATAGTATCTAAAACCCTTGAACCATTTCCCATTTGAACAACCAAAAATGTGCCCAAAAGTCTTTAAAAGGTGTTATCGAAGCTTACAACCTCGTCAGAAAGGTGAAATAGTTGAAAACAAAGCAAAATTTGAGAAACAGGCCATACGCGTCCACACAGGGGTGTGCGTGCACACGCCCAGGAAATTTTTAAAAGTGTGTGTACGCATAGGTGTCAAAACATAAAAGGGTCTGTCCACTCGCACAACCTGTGCAAGCGCCCCCAACAGACTAGCCTCTCCAACATGTGCGTGCGCACAGGTCTGTGCATACGCACAGGTTGCAATTTTTCCTTTGGTGTGCATGCGCACAGACTATGCCAGCGCTGCAAGCAGACTGCCTGCCTTTGCGTGTGCAGACGCACAGGTCTGTGCGTGCGCACAGGTCACCATTTATGCAGAGTGTGCGTGCACACAAGGCTGTGCATGCGCACATACCAGAAAACTCAGAATTCTGTAACGTTGCAGAATTTCCAGTTTTCAACACCAATTTTGAATGATTAATACATCTCATGCACCAAACTTCATTAACAATTTCCAACTACATTACCAATCAATCAACACCAATTTCACATTTATCAACACAATTCATTTCTCAACTTCACAATTCATTTATTCTCATCATATCACTATTAATCATCATTTCAACAAACACCATCATACAATCACATCCAACAACCCAACAATCATTCAAATCCAATCCTATCCTATGGGTCACTAGCCTATGTGTCCATGAATATTATATACTACTGATGAGCAGATAATTTATACGCATTTTGGCATTATTTTTACATAGTTTTCAGTATAATTTAGTTAGTTTTTAGTATATTTTTATTAGTTTTTAAATAAAAATTACATTTCTGGACTTTACTATGAGTTTGTGTGTTTTTCTGTGATTTCAGGTAATTTCTGGCTGAAATTGAGGGACTTGAGCAAAAATCAGATTTAGAGATTGAAGAAGGACTGCAGATGCTGTTGGAATCTGACCTCCCTTCACTCAAAGTGGATTTTCTGGAGCTACAGAACTTCAAATGGCTCGCTCTCAATTGCGTTGGAAAGTAGAAATCCAGGGCATTCCAGCAATATATATAAGTCTATACTTTGCTTGAGTTTAGATGACGCAAACTGGCGTTCAACGCCAGTTCCATGCTGCATTCTGGAGTTAAACGCCAGAAACAGGTTGCAAAGTGGAGTTAAACGCCAGAAACAGGTTACAAACTGGCGTTCAACTCCAAGAGAAGCCTCTAAACGTGTAAAGCTCAATGCTCAGCCCAAGCACACACCATGTGGGCCCCGAAAGTGAATTTCTGCATCATTTACTTATCTCTGTAAACCCTAGTAACTAGTTTAGTATAAATAGGACTTTTTACTATTGTATTTAGAATCTTTAGTTCATCTTTAGATCACGTTTGGGGGCTGGCCTCTTGCCCATGCCTGGACCTTCATCACTTATGTATTTTCAAATAGTAGAGTTTCTACACACCATAGATTAAGGTGTGGAGCGCTGCTGTTCCTCACGAATTAATGCAAAGTACTAGTGTTTTTCTATTCAATACAAACTTATTCCGCTTCTAAGATATTCATTCGCACTTCATTGTGAATGTGATGATCGTGACAATCATCATCATTCCCAAATTATGAACGCGTGCCTGACAACCACCTCCGTTCTACCTTAGATTGAATGGGTATCTCTTGGATATCTAATACAGGGGACCGAGTCTGAGATATTAGAATCTTCGTGGTATAAGTTAGAACCCATGGATGGCCATTTCTGAGATCCGGAAAGTCTAAACCTTGTCTGTGGTATTCCGAGTAGGTTCTGGGAAGGGATGGCTGTGACGAGCTTCAAACTCTCGAGTGCTGGGCGTAGTGACAGACGCAAAAGAATCAATGGATCCTATTCCAGTATGATCGAGAACCGACAGATGAATAGCCGTGCTGTGACAGAGCATCTTGGACCATTTTAACTGAGAGGACGGAAAGTAGCCATTGACAACGGTGATGCCCAACATACAGCTTGCCATGGAAACGAGTAGGAATGATTGGATGAAGACAGCAGGAAAGCAGAGGGTCAGGAGGAATGAAAGCATCTCCATATGCTTATCTGAAATTCTCACCAATGAATTACATAAGTATCTCTATCCTAGTTATATTTTATTTATCCTTTACTTATCAATTCATAAAACCATTTGAATCCGCTTGACTGAGATTTACAAGGTGACCATAGCTTGCTTCAAGCCGACAATCTCCGTGGGATCGACCCTTACTCACGTAAGGTTTATTACTTGGACGACCCAGTGCACTTGCTGGTTAGTTGTGCGAAGTTGTGACAAAGAATTAAGATTATGAACGTGCGTATTGAGTTTTTAGTGCCATTACCAAGGAATGGAACCGTCACGATTTTTGCGCACCAACTACATAGAGGAAACCAAAACCATACCTTGGCCGATTCCCAATATGAACCAAATGAGTTTTCAACCAAAATCCAACCACCAAGGTAGCTCCAACAAGCACCAACAAGCTCCAAATTCACAAAAATCAAGCTATATACATATAAATCACCACAAAATCAACCTAGGGCTCAATATAAATCAAAAGTTCACAAGAGATCAAAGACTCTTACCTTTCCCAACAGATTTAGATGGCAAAACCCAAAGCTAAGCAAGGATTAGAGTGAACCTAAACATCAAGAATCACAAAAACTCACTTAATCACAAACCCTAGGTACCCAAAATTTTGGAGAGAAGAACTGGAAGGATTTTGATCTTACCTCTAGATTTTCTTGGATGGTTTTTGTAGAGCTCTTAACAAGGAACGTGTAGCCGCTGATGGCACACAAATCGGAGCTCTAGAACTCAAGATATGAGCTTGAGAAGATTGAGGTGATTAGGCTTCAACCTCTTCTTCTCTCCCTCTTTCAATTTCTGAAGTGTGTGTGTGTTTATGAGGCTAGGGTTCATTCACTGAACCTTTATATATGTTGGACTTGGGTCCAACTCGGGCCCTGATGAGCGGATATTTTATACACTTTTTGGGTTTAATTTCATGTAGTTTTTAGTATATTTTAATTGGTTCTTAGTATATTCTTATTAGTTTCTAGGAAAAATTCATATTTCTGGACTTTACTATGAGTTTGTGTATTTTTCTATAATTTCAGGTATTTTCTGACTGAAATTGAGGGAGCTGAGCAAAAATCTGATTCAGGCTGAAAAAGGACTGCTGATGCTGTTGGATTCTAACCTCTCTGCACTCAGAATGGATTTTCTGGAGCTATAGAAGTCCAATTGGCGCGCCCCTAATTGCGTTAAAAAGTAGAAATCCAGGGCTTTCCAGCAATATATAATAGTCCATACTTTGCTCAAGTATAGATGACGTAAACTGGCGTTCAACGCCAGTTCCATGTTGCAGTCTGGCGTTAAACGCCAGAAACAGGTTACAAGTTGGAGTTAAACGCCCAAAACAGGTTACAACCTGGCGTTTAACTCCAGAAACAGCCTAAGCACGTGTAAAGCTTAAGTCTCAGCCCCAACACACAGCAAGTGGGCCCAAGAAGTGGATTTCTGCACTATCTATCATAGTTTACTCATTCTCTGCAAACCTAGATCACTAGCTTACTATTTAAACAACTTTTAGAGGATTATTTTGTACCTCATGACATTTTTAGATCTGAACTTTGTACTCTATGATGGCATGAGTCTCTAAACTCCATTGTTGGGGGTGAGGAGCTCTACTGTGTCTCGATGAATTAATGCAATTATTTCTGTTTTCTATTCAAACACGCTTGTTTCTATCTAAGATGTTCATTCGCACTTCAATATGATGAATGTGATGATCCGTGACACTCATCACCATTCTCAATCTATGGACACGTACCTAACAACCACTCCCGTTCTACCTTCGATTGAATGAGTATATCTTGGATTTCTTAATCAGAATCTTCGTGGTATAATCTAGAATCCATTGTCAGCATTCTTGAGAATCCGGAAAGTCTAAACTTTGTCTGTGGTATTCCGAGTAGGATTCAGGAATTGAATGACTATTACAAGCTTCAAACTCACAAGGGTTGGGCGTAGTGACAGATGCAAAAGGATCAATGGATCCTATTCCAGCATGAGTGAGAACCGACAGATGATTAGCCGTGCGGTGACAGCGCACCTGGACCATTTTCATTGAAAGGACGGATGGTAGCCATTGACAACGGTGATCCACCAACACACAGCTTGCCATAGGAAGAACCTTGCGTGCGTGAAAAGGAAGACAGGGAGAAAGCAGAGATTCAGAAGACAAAGCATCTCCAAAACTCCAACATATTCTCCATTACTACATAACAAGTATTTAATTCATGCTCTTTTATTTTTCGCAATCCAAACTGATAATTATAATTGATATCCTGACTAAGAATTACAAAATAACCATAGATTGCTTCAAGCCAACAATGTTCGTGGGATTCGACTCTTACTCACGTAAGATATTACTTGGACGAGCACTTCCTGGTTAGTGGTACGAGTTGTGAAAAGTGTGATTTACAATTCGTGCACCAAGTTTTTGGCACCGTTGCCGGGGATTGTTCGAGTTTGGACAACTGACGGTTTATTTTGTTGGCGTTCACTGGCAAGAAAACGCCAGTAAGAGGCACAATTGGGCGTTAAACGCCCAAAAGGAGCATCCACTGGGCATTTAACGCCAGTAAAGATAGCCATCTGGGCGTTAAGCGCCAGAAAGAAGCAGCTTCTGGGCGTTTAACGCTAGATATACAGCATCCTGGGCGTTCAGAAAAACACCCAGTGACAAAGGGGTTTCTGGCGTTTAACGCCAGCTAGAAGCAACAGCTGGGCGTTAAACGCCCAAAACAAGCACCAACTGGGCGTTAAACGCCCAAAACATGCAGCAGTTGGGCGTTTAACGCCAGGATTGTGGGGAGTAGGCAATTTCGTTTTTAATTCAAATTTTTCCCATTTTTTATGTTTCAATTCATGATTTCTTGCACAAACATGTTACAAATCCTAATTTTTCAAATCCTTTTTCAAAAGATATCAAATGTATCTTAATTCATAAACCCTTTTTTTAATCCTCTTCAAATTATTTTCAAATCCTTTTCAAAACAAATCTATCTCTTTTCCTTCTAAAATCTTTTCAACTCATCAATATCTTTTTCAAATATCTTTCATATCTTTTCAATTTTAAATCACATATTTTCCTATCATACTTATCTTTTCCAAATCACTTTTTCTATCATATCTTTTTCAAATAATTTTCAAAACCCACCCCCCTTCCCTTTAAATTTTGGTTCGGCCTCTCCCCCTCTCCTCCACAAGTTATGCTTGGCTCTCCCTCTTTCCCTCTCCTTTCCTTTCTTTTGCTTGAGGACAAGCAAACCTCTAAGTTTGGTGTGTTTATCCGTGATCACTAAACCAATACCCACTAAGATCATGGCTCCTAAGGGAAAACAAACCGACTCAAGAAGCAAGAAAGAGAATATTCCAAAACCACTTTGGAATCAAGGGAAGTTCATAACCAAAGAACATTCAGACCATTTTTACAAAATAATGAGTCTAAGGTCAGTGATCCTGGAAGTTAAATTCGATCTAAAAGAAGATGAATATCCGGAGATCCAAGAGCAAATCCGAAATAGGAGCTGGGAAGTCTTAGCTAATCCTGAAACAAAGGTGGGAAGAAACATGGTTCAGGAATTCTATGCTAATCTGTGGCAGACGGACAGGCAGATAATAGCTGGAACCGCATTCTATGACTATAGAACTTTAGTCAGAGGGAAGGTTGTTCACACCCACCATGACAAAATAAGGGAGATCTTCAAGCTGCTCCAACTGCAAGATGACCCTGACTCCTTCAATAGGAGAATGATGAGATCAAACCTGGGCTTCGATAAAATCCTAGAGGACATATGCCTCCCTGGAGCCAAGTGGACAACCAACACAAAGGGTGCCCTGAACCAACTCAAGAGAGGAGATCTTAAACCAGTCGCCAGAGGCTGGCTGGACTTCATTGGGCGCTCTATTCTGCCCACTAGCAACCGCTCTGAAGTCACCATCAGAAGAGCAGTGATGATTCATTGCATTATGCTGGAAAAAGAAGAGGAAGTTCATCAGCTGATTGCTTGTGAGCTTTACAAAATTGCAAACAAGAACTCCAAAGATGCCAAATTGGCCTATCCAAGCTTAGTTTCTCTGTTATGTAAAAATGCTGGGATAAAGATGGGAGTAGATAAGTATATCTCAGTTGAGCAACCAATCACCAAAAAGTCTATGGAAGGACAACAAGTGCAGGACAACCCCATCAAGAGAAAAGCAGAGGAGTTCCTCCTGGAAATCCCTCAAATTGAATACTAGGAGCGCCTAGAAGCATCTGTCACCAAGTTGCAAGAAGCTGTGGATCAACTGAAGGAAGAACAGCAAAATCAAAACAGCATGCTCTGCAAACTGCTTAGAGAACAAGAAGAGCAAGGGCGTGAACTGAAGGAATTAAAGCGTCAGAAACTATCTCTTGAAGGGCCAAGCACTCCATAGACTAAAGAGGCATCCACCTCCCAAATTCAAGGTTGTTGAGTTCTAATCTTAGCCTTAACTCTGTGATAATTGTTCTTATTTGAGTTTTACCTTAGAAGTTATATATGAGTAGTAGTAATTAGTATCTATCTTTTGATTTTATCTCCAATTAAGCTATAATTTATTTTTCTCATCATCATTAAACATGAATAAAATAGCAGATTTTCTTTAGAATAAGGAGGCAATATTTTTCGAGTTTTTAATAAGAAAAATTCTAATTATTTACATGTGGTGGCAATGCTTTTTGTCTTCTAAATGAATGCTTGAACAGTGCATATGTCTTTTGAATTTGATGTTTATGAATGTTAAATATGTTGGCTCTTGAAAGAATGATGAAAAAGGAGAAATGTTATCTGATAATCTGAAAAATCATAAAAAAATGATTCTTGAAGCAAGAAAAAGCAGTGAATACAAAAGCTTGCAGAAAAAAAATTGGCGAAAATAAAAGAAAAAGAAAAAGAAAAAGAGAAAGCAAGCAGAAAAAGCCAATAGCCCTTAAAACCAAAAGGCAAGGGAAATAAAAAGGATCCAAGGCTTTGAGCATCAGTGGATAGGAGGGCCTAAAGGAATAAAATCCTGGCCTAAGCGGCTAAACCAAGCTGTCCCTAACTATGTGCTTGTGGCGTGAAGGTGTCAAGTGAAAACTTGAGACTGAGCGGTTAAAGTCAAGGTCCAAAGCAAAACAAGAGTGTGCTTAAGAACCCTGGACACCTCTAATTGGGGACTTTAGCAAAGCTGAGTCACAATCTGAAAAGGTTCACCCAATTATGTGTCTGTGGCATTTATGTATCCGGTGGTAAAACTGGAAAACAAAGTGCTTAGGGCCACGGCCAAGACTCATAAAGTAGCTATGTTCAAGAATCAATATAGTAAACTAGGAGAATCAATAACACTATCTGAACTCTGAGTTCCTATAGATGCCAATCATTCTGAACCTCAATGGATAAAGTGAGATGCCAAAACTATTCAAGAGGCAAAAAGCTACAAGTCCCGCTCATCTAATTGGAGCTATGTTTCATTGATAGTTTGGAATTTATAGTATATTCTCTTCTTTTTATCCTATTTGATTTTTAGTTGCTTGGGGACAAGAAACAATTTAAGTTTGGTGTTGTGATGAGCGGATAATTTATACGCTTTTTGGCATTGTTTTTAGTATATTTTTAGTAGGATCTAGTTACTTTTAGGAATGTTTTCATTATTTTTTATGTTAAATTCACATTTCTGGACTTTACTATGAGTTTGTGTGTTTTTCTGTAATTTTAGGTATTTTCTGGCTGAAATTGGGGGATTTGAGCAAAAATCAGATTTAGAGGTAGAAGAAGGACTGCTGATGCTGTTGGATTCTGACCTCCCTACACTCAAAGTGGATTTTCTGGAGCTACAGAACTCAAAATGGCGCGCTTCCAATTGCGTTGAAAAGTCGACATCCAGGGCTTTCCAGAAATATATAATGAGCCATACTTTGGCCGAGTTTAGACGATGCAAAAGGGCGTTCAACGCCAGTTCTACGCTGTAGTCTGGAGTTAAACGCCAGAAACACGTCACAAACCAGAGTTGAACGCCAGAAACACGTTACAAACTGGCGTTCAACTCCAAGAATAACCTCTCCACGTGTAAACTTCAAGCTCAGCCCAAGCACACACCAAGTGGGCGCCAGAAGTGGATTTATGCATCAATTACTTACTTCTGTAAACCCTAGTAACTAGTTTAGTATAAATAGGACTTTTTACTATTGTATTAGACATCTTATGATTTTAGTTCATCTTTGGATCATATTGATCATGTTTGGGGGCTGGCCATTCGACCATGCCTGGACCTTCATCACTTATGTATTTTCAACGCTAGAGTTTCTGCACTCCATAGATTAAGGTGTGGAGCTCTGCTGTTCCTCATGATTTAATGCAAAGTAGTACTGTTTTCTATTCAATTCAACTTATTTCGCTTCTAAGATATCCATTCGCACCCAAGAACATGATGAATGTGATGATTATGTGACGCTCATCATCATTCTCACTTATGAACGCGTGCCTGACAAACACTTCCGTTCTACATGCAAACAAGCTAGAATGAATATCTCTTGGGTATCTAATACAGGGGACCGAGTCCGAGTTATTAGTGTCTTCGTGGTATAAGTTAGAACCCATGGATGGCCATTCCTGAGATCCGGAAAGTCTAAACCTTGTCTGTGGTATTCCGAGTAGGATCTGGGAAGGGATGGCTGTGACGAGCTTCAAACTCGCGGGTGCTGGGCGTAGTGACAGACACAAAAGGAGGGTGAACCCTATTCCAGTATGATCGAGAACCTCCAGATGATTAGCCATGCCGTGACAGAGCATTTGGACCTTTTTCACAAGAGAGGATGGGATGTAGCCATTGACAACGGTGATGCCTTACAGAAAGCTTGCCATGGAAAGGAGTAAGACTGATTGGATGAAAACAGCGGGAAAGCAGAGATTCAGAGGAACGAAAGCATCTCTATACGCTTATCTGAAATTCTCACCGATGAATTACATAAGTATTTCTATCTTTATTTTCTATTTATTTATTATTATTATTCAAAAACTCCATAACCATTTGATATCCGCCTGACTGAGATTTACAAGGTGACCATAGCTTGCTTCATACCAACAATCTCCGTGGGATTGACCCTTACTCACGTAAGGTTTTATTACTTGGATGACCCAGTGCACTTGCTGGTTAGTTGTGCGAAGTTGTGAAGTTATATTTGGACCATGGTATTGTGCACCAGTTATTGATGCCATTTCCAGGAAGAGAACGAACAACAAATTTTACAACCTCAGAGTAACAATTTCGCATACCAATGCTCCTGTATCATATAATGCAATTAAAATCTTATCACCAAATAAACAAATACCTCTCATCAACGGATCCGCCTTGGAAGCAACCTTGGCATTCACAGTAAAGACTCGCCCGTGGTGTTGACTCTGAGCCGCATTTGGGTTCTTCCCACGAGTGCAGTCCCTCGCAATATGACCAGGAAAGCCACAGCTAAAGCAACCACCTAAACCAATCTTGCATGAGTCATAAGGGTGAAAACGCCCACAACACACACAAGTCAAATCTGGGAAATTCTTACTCTGATTTCCTCTACCATTAGCATACTGAAACTGATTCTGATTATTCCTCGTGAAACCCCCTTGACCTTGATGCGCATATCCTTCTCTCTTAAAGATTTGACCCTTCGAATGGTAATACTTGCCACGTCCCTTGCTAGTGGTTCCTCCATGAGTGTCCTTGGATGCAGCTACTGTCTTAGCGTATTCTTCTACCACCCTTGCTTTGTTCACCAAGTCGGAGAAGACACGGATCTCCATAGGAGCCACAGCAGTCATAATGCTATCCTTCATACCCCTCTGATACTTAATACACCTCCAGCTCTCAAAGGTCTCTGGGTCACCCTAACACACCCGAGAAAACCAACAAAGCTCTTCGAACTTGTTGGTGTACTCAGCCACAGGCATGGAACCTTGGTTCAGCTGCATTAGCTCCATCTCCTTCGCTTCCCTTGCAGACTCAGAGAAGTACTTCTTCTAAAAGGCCGTTCAGAACATCATCATTCTATAGCTGTAGCAAGCGACACTCTGCTTGCCACCAGGGCTGAGCCTCTCCCGCAAGCTGATAAGTGGCAAACTCCACAAATTGATTGTATGGAACATGCTGCGCTTGTAAGGCACGCTCCATGGCCTGGAACCAGTGGTCCGCTTCAGTAGGATTAGTTGATCCTCAGAATGTTGGTGGATGAACCTTGAGGAAAGTTGCCAAAGTCATCAGAATGCCTCCCGTGTTATCTCCATTTCCCTCAACGTTAGCATGAGCATTACCTTCACCGTTCCCATTTCCGTTGCCGTTCCCGTTTCCGTTGCCGTTTCCGGCCAGTTGACCTAGCCTCTGCATAGCTTGTAGAGTCGCAGCAGCATTCGCCTCCATAGTGTTGGCCAGATTTGCCATCATCGCCATGAATTTGGGATGGTTATCCACCGGTTGCTCGTACCTACTCTCACGTGAACGTGCTCGACCTCGTGCGCGAGTAGCCATGTAAGATTCCTGTCTACACTAAACATTCGATATCAAGGTGATCAGTCTCAATATCAAAAGTCTAGTGCTTCAATTTATCCCAAACAGGCACTGACAAACAAGCATGCTATGAATACATTAAACAGATAACCTAATAGCATCAAAGAAAAGACACACAGAGTATGCAATGAAGCACAATCGGTCCATCCCTCAGGCTCACAAGGACGAACCGCTCTGATACCACTAAATGTAACACCCTAATTAGCCTAAGCCTTACCTCGCGTCGTAAAGCAAAGGTTAATCAAAGGTTACGACAGTTCTAAGCTTATACATATATTATATATATAGAAGGAATTGATAATATCTAGAAGCCCGATGAAGAATATAGCTCAAAAACAGGATTTGAAAAGGGCAAAATGTACTAGCGAAGATTCTAGCTTAAATCACAATAAACAGGTATCGAGTAACAAAACATCATAGTATAATAATATAATAACATAAGATGCTAGCCAGGACTCGTGGAGTTTAAGCCGACTAGCCAGATACAGACCATATATGAATCCAGGCAATAAAAATAGCTTATACAAGCTTTGTTCTCTCAATAAAAGCTTCTAGGCCAAAGTAAACTACAAAAGTGAAAGAAATATATAAATAATAAATCAAAAGACTCCAAAAGATAATCCAGATCCTCCGCTCCAGTCACCAATCAGACAACTCACCGAGGTAGGTTACGACCTGCATCTAAAAAATACAACAGAATATGGTATGAGAACCGGAGGTTCTCAGTATGGTTACAGTTCCCAGTGATGTAGGATATAAGACCCCGGGATGCCAAAGGCAATCCTAGACTCCATATCCATCACAAGATTCAAGTTTAAAGCATTCTAAAACAAAACAGCATAATATGTAATTCTTTAATACAACTTAAGCCGTAGTACCATAAAAGGGCAATCTATCTTAGGGAATTTCTACTCTAATCAAATACCGCTGTCCCACAGCCTACACTAACCGATCCACCATGCGATCCCATCACCACTGCCTTCTGAATCTCCTCAAATTGAGCAAAGCATAGGTATAAATAATACAAGTAAAAAACAAGTAGAGGCATATACAGCAATTAATACAAGTAGTAGTTAGACATGTTTAACAGATAGGGAAAAACAATATCAAGTCGGCAAAGCATACAAACAGGTAGAAATGTATATGATGAATGCCTACCCTACTGGCTGTGATATCACATTGTCGGTTCAACTGCCAACCCGACACATCTCAATGGAGATGTTGCCCTTTGAAATCATGGTGTGGGAACCCCCGAGATATAGTGCTCGGATCACTATCCAGGGTTTTGCGCCTGTACGCTCCGATGATCCAAAGAGATGTGAGTGGGATCTCTTGCCTCCGACCTTACATCTATGCACAAGCAGGATTAACCACCGTCCTTACGCCGCCGCCGCTACCTCGACAGGCGAGATTAACAACCGTCCCTGCCGGGCGCATAGCATCTTATAACCTCAGTAGAAAATAGTAGTACAGTGGTTTTCAAAAACATTTTTAGTACAAAATGGATCCATCACTTCATTCAGAGTCCTCGACTCTTTTTAACCACTGTTTCTTTACGTTTCAGTTCCTTGAGTTTGCATCTCATTCATCAACCCTTCATCACGCGTCATCAAGCCTTCCCCAAAACAACAAAAACTTAGTACTTCGTTTGCTAACTTTTTTCCAAATAATAGTATCTAAAACCCTTGAACCATTTCCCGTTTGAACAACCAAAAATATGCCCAAAAGTCTTAAAAAGGTGTTATCGAAGCTTACAACCTCGTCAGAAAGGTGAAATAGTTGAAAACAAAGCAAAATTTGAGAAACAGGCCATACGCGTCCGCACAGGGGTGTGCGTGCACACGCCCAGGAAATTTTTAAAAGTGTGTGTACGCATAGGTGTCAAAACATAAAAGGGTCTGTCCACTCGCACAACCTGTGCGAGCGCCCCCAACAGACTAGCCTCTCCAACATGTGCGTGCGCACAGGTCTGTGCATACGCACAGGTTGCAATTTTTCCTTTAGTGTGCATGCGCACAGACTATGCCAGCGCTGCAAGCAGACTGCCTGCCTTTGCGTGTGCAGACGCACAGGTCTGTGCGTGCGCACAGGTCACCATTTATGCAGAGTGTGCGTGCACACAAGACTGTGCATGCGCACATACCAGAAAACTCAGAATTCTGTAACATTGCAGAATTTCCAGTTTTCAACACCAATTTTGAATGATCAATACATCTCATGCACCAAACTTCATTAACAATTTCCAACTACATTACCAATCAATCAACACCAATTTCACATTTATCAACACAATTCATTTCTCAACTTCACAATTCATTTATTCTCATCATATCACTATTAATCATCATTTCAACAAACACCATCATACAATCACATCCAACAACCCAACAATCATTCAAATCCAATCCTATCCTATGGGTCACTAGCCTATGTGTCCATGAATATTATATACTACTGATGAGCAGATAATTTATACGCATTTTGGCATTGTTTTTACATAGTTTTCAGTATAATTTAGTTAGTTTTTAGTATATTTTTATTAGTTTTTAAATAAAAATTACATTTCTGGACTTTACTATGAGTTTGTGTGTTTTTCTGTGATTTCAGGTAATTTCTGGCTGAAATTGAGGGACTTGAGCAAAAATCAGATTTAGAGGTTGAAGAAGGACTGCAGATGCTGTTGGAATCTGACCTCCCTTCACTCAAAGTGGATTTTCTGGAGCTACAGAACTTCAAATGGCACGCTCTCAATTGCGTTGGAAAGTAGACATCCAGGGCTTTCCAGCAATATATAATAGTCTATACTTTGCTTGAGTTTAGATGACGCAAACTGGCGTTCAACGCCAGTTCCATGCTGCATTCTGGAGTTAAACGCCAGAAACAGGTTGCAAAGTGGAGTTAAACGCCAGAAACAGGTTACAAACTGGCGTTCAACTCCAAGAGAAGCCTCTACACGTGTAAAGCTCAATGCTCAGCCCAAGCACACACCATGTGGGCCCCGAAAGTAGATTTCTGCATCATTTACTTATCTCTGTAAACCCTAGTAACTAGTTTAGTATAAATAGGACTTTTTACTATTGTATTTAGAATCTTTAGTTCATCTTTAGATCACGTTTGGGGGCTGGCCTCTCGCCCATGCCTGGACCTTCATCACTTATGTATTTTCAAGTAGTAGAGTTTCTACACACCATAGATTAAGGTGTGGAGCGCTGCCGTTCCTCACAAATTAATGCAAAGTACTAGTGTTTTTCTATTCAATACAAACTTATTCCGCTTCTAAGATATTCATTCGCACTTCATTGTGAATGTGATGATCGTGACAATCATCATCATTCCCAAATTATGAACGCGTGCCTGACAACCACCTCCGTTCTACCTTAGATTGAATGGGTATCTCTTGGATATCTAATACAGGGGACCGAGTCCGAGATATTAGAATCTTTGTGGTATAAGTTAGAACCCATGGATGGCCATTTCTGAGATCCGGAAAGTCTAAACCTTGTCTGTGGTATTCCGAGTAGGTTCTGGGAAGGGATGGCTGTGACGAGCTTCAAACTCTCGAGTGCTGGGCGTAGTGACAGACGCAAAAGGATCAATGGATCCTATTCCAGTATGATCGAGAACCGACAGGTGAATAGCCGTGCTGTGACAGAGCATCTTGGACCATTTTAACTGAGAGGACGGAAAGTAGCCATTGACAATGGTGATGCCCAACATACAGCTTGCTATGGAAAGGAGTAGGAATGATTGGATGAAGACAGTAGGAAAGCAGAGGGTCAGGAGGAATGAAAGCATCTCCATATGCTTATCTGAAATTCTCACCAATGAATTACATAAGTATCTCTATCCTAGTTATATTTTATTTATCCTTTACTTATCAATTCATAAAACCATTTGAATCCGCTTGACTGAGATTTACAAGGTGACCATAGCTTGCTTCAAGCCGACAATCTCCGTGGGATCGACCCTTACTCACGTAAGGTTTATTACTTGGACGACCCAGTGCACTTGCTGGTTAGTTGTGCGAAGTTGTGACAAAGAATTAAGATTATGAACGTGCGTATTGAGTTTTTAGTGCCGTTACCAAGGAATGGAACCGTCACGATTTTTGCGCACCAACTACATAGAGGAAACCAAAACCATACCTTGGCCGATTCCCAATATGAACCAAATGAGTTTTCAACCAAAATCCAACCACCAAGGTAGCTCCAACAAGCACCAACAAGCTCCAAATTCACAAAAATCAAGCTATATACATATAAATCACCACAAAATCAACCTAGGGCTCAACATAAATCAAAAGTTCACAAGAGATCAAAGACTCTTACCTTTCCCAACAGATTTAGATGGCAAAACCCAAAGCTAAGCAAGGATTAGAGTGAACCTAAACATCAAGAATCACAAAAACTCACTTAATCACAAACCCTAGGTACCCAAAATTTTGGAGAGAAGAACTGGAAGGATTTTGATCTTACCTCTAGATTTTCTTGGATGGTTTTTGTAGAGCTCTTAACAAGGAACGTGTAGCCGCTGATGGCACACAAATCGGAGCTCTAGAACTCAAGATATGAGCTTGAGAAGATTGAGGTGATTAGGCTTCAACCTCTTCTTCTCTCCCTCTTTCAATTTCTGAAGTGTGTGTGTGTTTATGAGGCTAGGGTTCATTCACTGAACCTTTATATATGTTGGACTTGGGTCCAACTCGGGCCCTGATGAGCGGATATTTTATACACTTTTTGGGTTTAATTTCATGTAGTTTTTAGTATATTTTAATTGGTTCTTAGTATATTTTTATTAGTTTCTAGGAAAAATTCATATTTCTGGACTTTACTATGAGTTTGTGTATTTTTCTGTAATTTCAGGTATTTTCTGACTGAAATTGAGGGAGTTGAGCAAAAATCTGATTCAGGCTGAAAAAGGACTGCTGATGCTGTTGGATTCTAACCTCTCTGCACTCAGAATGGATTTTCGGGAGCTACAGAAGTCCAATTGGCGCGCCCCTAATTGCGTTAAAAAGTAGAAATCCAGGGCTTTCCAGCAATATATAATAGTCCATACTTTGCTCAAGAATAGATGACGTAAACTGGCGTTCAACGCCAGTTCCATGTTGCAGTCTGGCGTTAAACGCCAGAAACAGGTTACAAGTTGGAGTTAAACGCCCAAAACAGGTTACAACCTGGCGTTTAACTCCAGAAACAGCCTAAGCACGTGTAAAGCTTAAGTCTCAGCCCCAACACACACCAAGTTGGCCCAAGAAGTGGATTTCTGCACTATCTATCATAGTTTACTCATTCTCTGCAAACCTAGATCACTAGCTTACTATTTAAACAACTTTTAGAGGATTATTTTGTACCTCATGACATTTTTAGATCTGAACTTTGTACTCTTTGATGGCATGAGTCTCTAAACTCCATTGTTGGGGGTGAGGAGCTCTACTGTGTCTCGATGAATTAATGCAATTATTTCTGTTTTCTATTCAAACACGCTTGTTTCTATCTAAGATGTTCATTCGCACTTCAATATGATGAATGTGATGATCCGTAACACTCATCACCATTCTCAATCTATGAACACGTACCTAACAACCACTCCCGTTCTACCTTCGATTGAATGAGTATATCTTGGATTTCTTAATCAGAATCTTCGTGGTATAATCTAGAATCCATTGTCAGCATTCTTGAGAATCCGGAAAGTCTAAACTTTGTCTGTGGTATTCCGAGTAGGATTCAGGAATTGAATGACTATTACAAGCTTCAAACTCACAAGGGTTGGGCGTAGTGACAGATGCAAAAGGATCAATGGATCCTATTCCAGCATGAGTGAGAACCGACAGATGATTAGCCGTGCGGTGACAGCGCACCTGGACCATTTTCATTGAAAGGACAGATGGTAGCCATTGACAACGGTGATCCACCAACACACAGCTTGCCATAGGAAGAACCTTGCGTGCGTGAAAAGGAAGACAGGGAGAAAGCAGAGATTCAGAAGACAAAGCATCTCCAAAACTCCAACATATTCTCCATTACTACATAACAAGTATTTAATTCATGCTCTTTTATTTTTCGCAATCCAAACTGATAATTATAATTGATATCCTGACTAAGAATTACAAAATAACCATAGATTGCTTCAAGCCAACAATGTTCGTGGGATTCGACTCTTACTCACGTAAGATATTACTTGGACGTGCACTTCCTGGTTAGTGGTACGAGTTGTAAAAAGTGTGATTTACAATTCGTACACCAAGTTTTTGGCACCGTTGCCGGGGATTGTTCGAGTTTGGACAACTGACGGTTTATTTTGTTGGCGTTCACTAGCAAGAAAACGCCAGTAAGAGGCACAATTGGGCGTTAAACGCCCAAAAGGAGCATCCACTAGGCGTTTAACGCCAGTAAAGATAACCATCTGGGCGTTAAACGCCAGAAAGAAGCAGCTTCTGGGCGTTTAACGCTAGATATACAGCATCCTGGGCGTTCAGAAAAACACCCAGTGACAAAGGGGTTTCTGGCGTTTAACGCCAGCTAGAAGCAACAGCTGGGCGTTAAACGCCCAAAACAAGCACCAACTGGGCGTTAAACGCCCAAAACATGCAGCAGTTGGGCGTTTAACGCCAGGATTGTGGGGAGTAGGCAATTTCGTTTTTAATTCAAATTTTTCCCATTTTTTATGTTTCAATTCATGATTTCTTGCACAAACATGTTACAAATCCTAATTTTTCAAATCCTTTTTCAAAAGATATCAAATGTATCTTAATTCATAAACCCTTTTTTTTAATCCTCTTCAAATTATTTTCAAATCCTTTTCAAAACAAATCTATCTCTTTTCCTTCTAAAATCTTTTCAACTCATCAATATCTTTTTCAAATATCTTTCATATCTTTTTAATTTTAAATCACATCTTTTCCTATCATACTTATCTTTTCCAAATCACTTTTTCTATCATATCTTTTTCAAATAATTTTCAAAACCCACCCCCCTTCCCTTTAAATTTTGGTTCGGCCTCTCCCCCTCTCCTCCACAAGTTACGCTTGGCTCTCCCTCTTTCCCTCTCCTTTCCTTTCTTTTGCTTGAGGACAAGCAAACCTCTAAGTTTGGTGTGTTTATCCGTGATCACTAAACCAATACCCACTAAGATCATGGCTCCAAAGGGAAAACAAACCGACTCAAGAGGCAAGAAAGAGAATATTCGAAAACCACTTTGGAATCAAGGGAAGTTCATAACCAAAGAACATTCAGACCATTTTTACAAAATAATGAGTCTAAGGTCAGTGATCCTGGAAGTTAAAT
Source organism: Arachis hypogaea (assembly GCF_003086295.3). Classification (NCBI taxonomy): domain Eukaryota; kingdom Viridiplantae; phylum Streptophyta; class Magnoliopsida; order Fabales; family Fabaceae; genus Arachis; species Arachis hypogaea. The sequence goes on from NC_092052.1 coordinate 82,546,287, forward strand.
TCGATCTAAAAGAAGATGAATATCCGGAGATCCAAGAGCAAATCCGAAACAGGAGCTGGGAAGTCTTAGCTAATCCTGAAACAAAGGTGGGAAGAAACATGGTTCAGGAATTCTACACTAATCTGTGGCAGACGGACAGGCAGATAATAGCTGGAACCGCATTCTATGACTATAGAACTTTAGTCAGAGGGAAGATTGTTCACACCCACCATGACAAAATAAGGGAGATCTTCAAGCTGCCCCAACTACAAGATGACCCTGACTCCTTCAATAGGAGAATGATGAGATCAAACCTGGGCTTCGATAAAATCCTAGAGGACATATGCCTCCCTGGAGCCAAGTGGACAACCAACACAAAGGGTGCCCCAAACCAACTCAAGAGAGGAGATCTCAAACCAGTCGCCAGAGGCTGGCTTGACTTCATTGGGCGCTCTATTCTGCCCACTAGCAACCGCTCTGAAGTCACCATCAGAAGAGCAGTGATGATTCATTGCATTATGCTGGAAAAAGAAGAGGAAGTTCATCAGCTGATTGCTTGTATGCTTTACAAAATTGCAAACAAGAACTCCAAAGATGCCAAATTGGCCTATCCAAGCTTAGTTTCTCTGTTATGTAAAAATGCTGGGATAAAGATGGGAGTAGATAAGTATATCTCAGTTGAGCAACCAATCACCAAAAAGTCTATGGAAGGACAACAAGTGCAGGACAACCCCATCAAGAGAAAAGCAGAGGAGTTCCTCCTGGAAATCCCTCAAATTGAATACTAGGAGCGCCTAGAAGCATCTGTCACCAAGTTGCAAGAAGCTGTGGATCAACTGAAGGAAGAACAGCAAAATCAAAACAGCATGCTCTGCAAACTGCTTAGAGAACAAGAAGAGCAAGGGCGTGAACTGAAGGAATTAAAGCGTCAGAAACTATCTCTTGAAGGGCCAAGCACTCCATAGACTAAAGAGGCATCCACCTCCCAAATTCAAGGTTGTTGAGTTCTAATCTTAGCCTTAACTCTGTGATAATTGTTCTTATTTGAGTTTTACCTCAGAAGTTATATATGAGTAGTAGTAATTAGTATCTATCTTTTGATTTTATCTCCAATTAAGCTATAATTTATTTTTCTCATCATCATTAAACATGAATAAAATAGCAGATTTTCTTTAGAATAAGGAGGCAATATTTTTCGAGTTTTTAATAAGAAAAATTCTAATTATTTACATGTGGTGGCAATACTTTTTGTCTTCTAAATGAATGCTTGAACAGTGCATATGTCTTCTGAATTTGATGTTTATGAATGTTAAATATGTTGGCTCTTGAAAGAATGATGAAAAAGGAGAAATGTTATCTGATAATCTGAAAAATCATAAAAAAATGATTCTTGAAGCAAGAAAAAGCAGTGAATACAAAAGCTTGCAGAAAAAAAAATTGGCAAAAATAAAAGAAAAAGAAAAAGAAAAAGAGAAAGCAAGCAGAAAAAGCCAATAGCCCTTAAAACCAAAAGGCAAGGGTAATAAAAAGGATCCAAGGCTTTGAGCATCAGTGGATAGGAGGGCCTAAAGGAATCAAATCCTGGCATAAGCGACTAAACCAAGCTGTCCCTAACCATGTGCTTGTGGCGTGAAGGTGTCAAGTGAAAACTTGAGGCTGAGCGGTTAAAGTCAAGGTCCAAAGCAAAAAGAAGAGTGTGCTTAAGAACCCTGGACACCTCTAACTGGGGACTTTAGCAAAGCTAAGTCACAATCTAAAAAGGTTCACCCAATTATGTGTCTGTGGCATTTATGTATCCGGTGGTAATATTGGAAAACAAAGTGCTTAGGGCTACGGCCAAGACTCATAAAGTAGCGGTGTTCAAGAATCAACATACTGAACTAGGAGAATCAATAACACTATCTGAATTCTGAGTTCCTATAGATGCCAATCATTCTGAGTTTCAATGGATAAAGTGTGATGCCAAAACTGTTCGGAAGCAAAAAGCTACTAGTCCCGCTCATCTAATTAGAATCTGAGCTTCACTCAAAAAAAACTCTGAGATATTATTGCTTCTTGACTTATTTGAATTCTATTTTATTTGTCTAGTTGCTTGGGGACAAGCAACAGTTTAAGTTTGGTGTTGTGATGAGCGGATATTTTATACGCTTTTTGGGGTTAATTTCATGTAGTTTTTAGTATGTTTTAATTGGTTCTTAGTATATTTTCATTAGTTTCTAGGAAAAATTCATATTTCTGGACTTTACTATGAGTTTGTGTATTTTTCTGTAATTTCAGGTATTTTCTGACTGAAATTGAGGGAGTTGAGCAAAAATCTGATTCAAGCTGAAAAAGGACTGCTAATGCTGTTGGATTCTGACCTCTCTGCACTCGGAATGAATTTTCTGGAGCTACAGGAGTCCAATTGGCGCGCTCTCAATTGCGTTGGAAAGTAGACATCCAGGGCTTTCCATTAAACGCCCAGCCAGGTATAATAGTCTATACCTTTCTCAAGGATAGATGATGTAAACTGGTGTTCAACGCCAGTTCCATGTTGTAGTCTGGCGTTAAACGCTAGAAACAGGTTACAAGTTGGAGTTAAACGCCCAAAACAGGTTACAACCTGGCGTTTAACTCCAAAAACAGCCTAAGCACGTGTAAAGCTTAAGTCTCAGTCCCAGCATACACCAAGTGGGCCCCAAAAGTGGATTTCTGCACTATCTATCATAGTTTACTCATTCTCTGCAAACCTAGATCACTAGCTTACTATTTAAACAACTTTTAGAGGATTATTTTGTACCTCATGACATTTTTAGATCTGAACTTTGTACTCTTTGACGGAATGAGTCTCTAAACTCCATTGTTGGGGGTGAGGAGCTCTGCTGTGTCTCGATGAATTAATGCAAGTATTTCTGTTTTCTATTCAAACACGCTTGTTTCTATCTAAGATGTTCATTCGCACTTCAATATGATGAATGTGATGATCCGTGACACTCATCACCATTCTCAATCTATGAACGTGTGCCTGACAACCACTCCCATTCTACCTTCGATTGAATGAGTATCTCTTGGATTCCTTAATCAGAATCTTCGTGGTATAAGCTAGAATCCATTGGCAGCATTCTTGAGAATCTAGAAAGTCTAAACCTTGTCTGTGGTATTCCGAGTAGGATTCAGGGATTGAATGACTGTGACGAGCTTCAAACTCAAAAGGGTTGGGCATAGTGACAGACGCAAAAGGATCAATGGATCCTATTCCAGCATGAGTGAGAACCGACAGATGATTAGTGTTGAGCGGATAATTTATACGCTTTTTGGCATTATTTTTAGTATGTTTTTAGAAGGATCTAGCTACTATTAGGGATGTTTTCATTAGTTTTTATGTTAAATTCACATTTCTGGACTTTACTATGAGTTTGTGTGTTTTTCTATGATTTCAGGTTTTTTCTGGCTGAAATTGAGGGACTTGAGCAGAAATCAGATTCAGAGGTTGAAAAAGGACTGCTGATGCTGTTGGATTCTGACCTCCCTGCACTCAAAGTGGATTTTCTGGAGCTACAGAACTCGAAATGGCGCGCTTTCAATTGCGTTGGAAAGTAGACATCCAGGGCTTTCGAGAAATATATAATAGTCCATACTTTGGCCAAGAATTGATGACGTAAACTGGCGTTCAACGCCAGCTTTCTACCCAAATCTGGCGTCCAGCGCCAGAAAAGGATCCAAAACCAGAGTTGAACGCCCAAACTGGCACAGAAGCTGGCGTTCAACTCCACAAATGGCCTCTGCACGTGCAACACTCAGGCTCAGCCCAAACATACACCAAGTGGGCCCAGGAAGTGGATTTATGCATCAATTACTTACTCATGTAAACCCTAGTGACTAGTTTATTATAAATAGGACCTTTTACTAGTCTTTTTGACCATCTTTGGATCTTTGGATTGCCTTATGATCCTTTGATCACGTTTTAGGGGGCTGGCCATCTCAGCCATGCCTGGACCTTCACTTATGTATTTTTTACGGTAGAGTTTCTACACTCCATAGATTAAGGTGTGGAGCTCTGCTGTTCTTCAAAGATTAATGCAAAGTACTACTGTTTTCTATTCAATTCTTCTTATTTCGCTTCTAAGATATCCATTCACACCCAAGAACGTGATGAAGGTGATGATTATGTGTGACGCTCATCACCATTCTCCCCTATGAACGCGTGCCTGACAAACACTTAAGCTAGAATAAGTATCTCTTAGATCTCCTACCCAGAATCTTCGTGGCGTAAGCTAGAATGATGGCGGCATTCAAGAGAATCCGGAAGGTCTAAACCTTGTCTGTGGTATTCTGAGTAGGATTCAATGATTGAATGACTGTGACGAGCTTCAAACTCGCGAGTGCTGGGCATTAGTGACAGACGCAAAAAGGAGGGTGAATCCTATTCCAGCATGATCGGGAACCGACAGATGAATAGCCGTGCCGTGACAGGTGCGTGAGCATATTATTCACTGAGAGGAGGGGATGTAGCCACTGACAACGGTGATGCCCTTGCATAAAGCCAGCCATGAAAAGGAGTAAGACTGATTGGATGAAGATAGCAGGAAAGTAGAGGTTCAGAGGAACGAAAAGCATCTCCATTCGCTTATCTGAAATTCCTACCAATGATTTACATAAGTATCTCTATCCCTATTTTATTATATAATATTCGAAAACACCATTATCACTTTATATCTGCCTGACTGAGATTTACAAGGTGACCATAGCTTGCTTCATACCAACAATCTCCGTGGGATTCGACCCTTACTCACGTAAGGTATTACTTGGACGACCCAGTGCACTTGCTGGTTAGTTGTATCGAAGTTGTGACAATCATGAATTAAGATCAGAGCACCAAGCTTTGGAGCCATTACCAGGATTTGTTCGAGCCTAGAGATCACAATTTCGTGCACCAAGTTTTTGGCGCCGTTGCCGGGGATTGTTTGAGTCTTCGGCAAGCTTTTGGTCCGGTAACATCAGTGCCAGATTCCCTTTTGATCCGGCAACAGCACCAAGTTTTTGGCGCCGTTGCCGGGGATTGTTTGAGTTTGGACAACTGACGGTTCATCTTGTTGCTCAGATTGGGTAACTTTCTTTTCGTTTTCTTTTCAAAAATCTTTCAAAAATATTTTCAAAAAAATTTCTCTTTTGTTTTCGAAAAAAAATAAAAATGTTTTCAAAAATTTATTCAAAATTTTTAAGAATGAATTCTAGTGTTTCATGAAGCATGTTGAAGCCTGGCTGGCTGTAAAGCCATGTCTAAATTCATTTAGACTGAGGCTTGCAATTTGTTATCAAGAGCAATTTAGTTGTTGTTCATCCACCCGCTGCTGATCCATGATCACCTGCTGAAGCTTGGCTAGCCATTGGCCATGTCTAGTGTTTTGGACTGGAGCTTTCTTTGAAAGCTTGGCTGGCTAGTGAGCCATGTCTAATTCCTGGACTGAAGCTTTAGACTAAGAATGCAAGATTCCTGGAATTCATATTAAAAATTTTGGAATCTTTATTTTTCTTTTTCATATAATTTTCGAAAAATATAAAATAAAAATCCAAAAAAATTAGAAAATCATAAAAATCAAAAATATTTTCTGTTTCTTGTTTAAGTCTTGAGTCACATTATAAGTTTGGTGTCACTTGCATATGCATCTTGCATTTTTTCGAAAATATCATGCATTCATAGTGTTTTTCATGATCTTCAAGTTGTTCTTGGTAAGTCTTCTTGTATGATCTTGATGATATTTTGTTTTGTGTCTTTTCATGTTTATCATATGCATTCTTGAATTCTTAGTGTCTAAGCATTAAAGAATTCTAAGTTTGGTGTCTTGCATGTTTTCTTTGCATTAAAAATTTTTCAAAAATATGTCTATGATGTTCATCTTGACATTCATAGTGTTCTTGGTGTTCATCTTGACATTCATAGCATTTTTGCACGCATTCATTGTTTTGATCTAAAAATTTCATGCATTGCATTTTTTTTAGTGTTTTTCTCTTGCATCATAAAAATTCAAAAATCAAAAAAAAAATATATCTTTCCCTTTTTCTCTCATCAAATTCGAAAATTTGAGTTGACTTTTTCAAAAATTTTTAAAAATCAAGTTGTTGCCAATGAGTCAAATCAAATTTTCAATTTGAAAATCTTATCTTTTTCAAAATCTTTTTCAAAAATCAAATCTTTTTCAAATTTCTTAGTTATTTTCGAAAATTCCAAAAATATTTTTCAAAAATCTTTTTCTTATTTTTAATCAAATTTTCGAAAATAACATAAACAATTAATGTTTTGATTCAAAAATTTGAAGTTTGTTACTTGCTTGTTAAAAAAGATTCAAACTTTAAGTTCTAGAATCATATCTTGCGATTTCTTGTGAATCAAGTCATTAATTGTGATTTTAAAAATTCAAATCTTTTTCAAAAACTAATTTCTATCATATCTTTTCAAAAATATCTTCTTATCTTATCTTTTTCAAAAATATCTTTTCAAAATATCTTCTCTAACCTCCTAACTTCTTATCTTTTCAAAATTTGTTTCAACTAACTAACTAACTTTTTGTTTGTTTCTTAACTTTTTCAAAACTACCTAACTAACTCTCTCTCTCTCTAATTTTCGAAAAAATCTCCCCTCTTTTTCAAAAATTTCTTTTTTATTAACTAATTATTTTTATTTTTAAATTTTAAAAATTTTTTCGAAAAATACTAACAATTTTCAAAAACCAATTTTCAAAAATCACTAACTCCTTTTCAAAAATAATTTTCGAAAATTCCCTCTCTCTCTCTCATCCTATTCTATTTATTCATTCATTAACTAACATCTCTTCCTCACATCATCACCAAATTCGAACCCCCCTCTTCTATCTGTGTTCGAATTTCTTCTTCTTTTCTTCTACTAACAATAAGGATCCTCTTTACTGTGACATAGAGGATTCCTCTTCTTTTCTTTTTCTCTTCTCTTTCTTATGAGCAGGGACAGAGAAAAAGGCATTCTTGTTGAAGCTGATCCAGAACCTGAAAGGACTCTGAAGAGAAAATTAAGAGAAGCTAAATTACAACAATCCAGAGACAACTTAATTGAAAATTTCGAACAAGTAAAGGAGATGGCAGCCGAACCCAACAACAACGCAAGGAAGATGCTTGGTGACTTTACTGCACCTAATTCCAATTTACATGGAAGAAGCATCTCCATTCCTGCCATTGGAGCAAACAACTTTGAGCTGAAACCTCAATTAGTTTCTCTGATGCAGCAGAACTGCAAGTTTCATGGACTTCCATCTGAAGATCCTTTTCAGTTCTTAACTGAATTCTTGCAGATATGTGATACTGTTAAGACTAATGGAATAGATCCTGAAGTCTACAGGCTTATGCTTTTCCCTTTTGCTGTAAGAGACAGAGCTAGATTATGGTTGGATTCTCAACCCAAAGACAGCCTGAACTCTTGGGATAAGCTGGTCACGGCTTTCTTAGCCAAGTACTTTCCTCCTCAAAAGCTGAGCAAGCTTAGAGCTGATGTTCAAACCTTCAGACAGAAAGAAGGTGAATCCCTCTATGAAGCTTGGGAAAGATACAAACAGTTGACCAAAAAGTGTCCTTCTGACATGCTTTCAGAATGGACCATCCTGGATATATTCTATGATGGTTTATCTGAGCTATCAAAGATGTCACTGGACACTTCTGCAGGTGGATCCATTCACCTAAAGAAAACGCCTGCAGAAGCTCAAGAACTCATTGACATGGTTGCTAATAACCAGTTCATGTACACTTCTGAAAGGAATGCTGTGAGTAATGGGACGCCTATGAAGAAGGGAGTTCTTGAAGTTGATACTCTGAATGCCATATTGGCTCAGAACAAAATATTGACTCAGCAAGTCAATATGATTTCTCAGAGTCTGCATGGAATTCAAGCTGCATCCAACAGTACTCAAGAGGCATCTTCTGAAGAAGAAGCCTATGATCCTGAGAACCCTGCAATAGCAGAGGTGAATTACTTAGGTGAACCTTATGGAAACACCTATAACTCAACATGGAGAAATCATCCAAATTTCTCATGGAAGGATCAAAGGCCTCAACAAGGCTTTAATAATGGTGGAAGAAACAGGTTTAGCAATAGCAAGCCTTTTCCATCATCAACTCAGCAACAGACAGAGAACTCTGAACAAAATGCTTCTAATTTAGCAAATCTAGTCTCTGATCTATCCAAGGCCACTGTAAGTTTCATGAATGAAACAAGGTCTTCCATTAGAAATCTGGAAGCACAAGTGGGCCAGCTGAGTAAAAGGATCACTGAAATCCCTCCTAGTACTCTCCCAAGCAATACAGAAGAGAACCCAAAAGGAGAGTGCAAGGCCATTGACATAAGTGCCATGGCCGAACCTGTGAGGAGAGGAGAGGACGTGAACCCCAAGGAGGAAGACCTCCTGGGACGTCCAGTGGTCAATAAGGAGCTTCCCTCTGAGGAACCAAAGGACTCTGAGGCTCATCTAGAGACCATAGAGATTCCATTCAACCTCCTTATGCCCTTCATGAGCTCTGATGAATATTCTTCTTCTGAAGAGAATGAGGATGTTACTGAAGAGCAAACTGCCAAGTTTCTTGGTGCAATCATGAAGCTGAATGCCAAATTATTTGGCATTGATGCTTGGGAAGTTGAACCTCCCTTGTTCATCAATGAACTAAGTGATCTGGATCAACTGACATTGCCTCAGAAGAGACAGGATCCTGGAAAGTTCATAGTCCCTTGTACCATAGGCACCATGATCTTTAAGGCTCTGTGTGACCTTGGTTCAGGAATAAACCTCATGCCCCTCTCTGTAATAGAGAAACTGGGAATCTATGGGGTGCAAGCTGCTAAAATCTCACTAGAGATGGCAGACAGCTCAAGAAGACAGGCTTATGGACAAGTAGAAGATGTATTAGTAAAGGTTGAGGGCCTTTACATACCTACTGATTTCATAGTCCTGGATACTGGAAAGGAAGAGGATGAATCTATCATCCTAGGAAGACCTTTCCTGGCCACAGCAAGAGCTGTGATTGATGTTGACAGAGGTGAAATAGTCCTTCAATGGAATGAGAACTCCCTTGTATTCAAAACTCAAGGATCCCCCTCTGCAACCATGGAGAGGAAGCTTGAAAAGCTTCTCTCAAAGCAGAGTCAACCAGAGCCCCCACAGTCAAACTCTAAGTTTGGTGTTGGGAGGCCACAACCAAACTCTAAGTTTGGTGTTGAACTCCCATATCCAAACTCTAAGTTTGGTGTTGGAGAGTCTCAACAAAGCTCTGCACATCTGTGAGGCTCCATGAGAGCCCACTGTCAAGCTATTGACATTAAAGAAGCGCTTGTTGGGAGGCAACCCAATGTTTATCTAACTCTTATTTTTATTGTTTTTCATGTTTTCTTAGGTTCATGATCATGTGGAGTCACAAAATAAATATAAAAATTGAAAACGGAATCAAAAACAGCAGAAGAAAAATCACACCCTGGAGGAGCATCTGTCTGGCGTTCAGCGCCAGAACAGAGCATGGTTCTGGCGCTGAACGCCCAAAATGGGCAGCTTCTGGGCGCTGAACGCCAGAACAAGCATGGTTCTGGCGTTCAACGCCAGAAATGGCACACAAATGGGCGTTGAACGCCCAAAATGGCCACCAACCTGGCGCTGAACGCCCAGAGTTGGGTACAAAGGCATTTTTACATGCCTAATGGTGCAGGGATGTAAATGCCTTGACACCTTAGGATCTGTGGACCCCACAGGATCCACTCAGGATCTGTGGACCCCACAGGATCCCCACCTACCTCCACTCACTTCTTCTCACCACTCTCTTTCACACAACCCCATAAACACTCTTCCCTATTAACTCTTTACCACTCACATCCAAACACCCACTTTCCTTCAAAATTCAACATCTCTTTCCCACCCAATCCCACCCATATGGCCGAATACACATCTCCCTCCATCTCCTCCATATCTTCTTCTTATTCTTCTATTCTTTCTTCTTTTGCTCGAGGGCGAGCAACATTCTAAGTTTGGTGTGGTAAAAAGCATAGCTTTTTTGTTTTTTCCATAACCATTGATGGCACCTAAGGCCAGAGAAGCCTCTAGAAAGAGGAAAGGGAAGACAAAAGCTTCCATCAAGGGTCTATAGCTCAGTGGTAGAACATTTGACTGCAAATCAAGAGATCCCTGAGATACCTCAGGGGATACATTTTCTTCCACACAATTATTGGAAGCAACTAAGGGTGGAACATCAAGAGCACTCCATCATCCTTCATGAAATCAGAGAAGATCTAAAAGCAATGAAGGAGGAGCAGCAAAGACAAGGAAGAGACATAGAAGAGCTCAAGGACATCACTAAGGTGGACTCATTCCTTGTTCTTACTTTCTCTGTTTTTCATTTTCTATGTTATGTGCTTATCTATGTTTGTGTCTTCAGTACATGATCATTAGTAGTTAGTAACTTTGTCTTAAAGTTATAAATGTCCTATGAATCCATAACCTCTCTTAAATGAAAAAATGTTTTAATTTAAAAGAACAAGAAGTACATGAGTTTCAAATTTATCCTTGAACTTAGTTTAATTATATTGATGTGGTGACAATGCTTCTTGTTTTCTGAATGTATGCTTGAACAGTGCATATGTCTTTTGAAGTTGTTGTTTACGAATGTTAAATATGTTGGCTCTTGAAAGAATGATGACTAGGAGACATGTTATTTGATAATCTGAAAAATCATAAAAATGATTCTTGAAGCAAGAAAAAGCAGCAAAGAGCAAAGCTTGCAGAAAAAAAAAAAGAGAAAAAAAAATAGGCGAAAAAAAATAGAAAGAAAAAGAAAAAGCAAGCAGAAAAAGCCAATAACCCTTAAAACCAAAAGGCAAGGGCAAATAAAAAGGATCCCAAGGCTTTGAGCATCAGTGGATAGGAGGGCCTAAAGGAATAAAATCCTGGTCTAAGCGGCTAAACCAAGCTGTCCCTAACCATGTGCTTGTGGCGTGTAGGTGTCAAGTGAAAACTTGAGACTGAGCGGTTAAAGTCAAGGTCCAAAGCAAAAACAAAGAGTGTGCTTAAGAACCCTGGACACCTCTAATTGGGGACTTTAGCAAAGCTGAGTCACAATCTGAAAAGGTTCACCCAGTTATGTGTCTGTGGCATTTATGTATCCGGTGGTAATACTGGAAAACAAAGTGCTTAGGGCCACGGCCAAGACTCATAAAAAAGCTGTGTTCAAGAATCATCATACTAAACTAGGAGAGTCAATAACACTATTCGAAATCTGAAGTTCCTATAGATGCCAATCATTCTAAACTTCAAATGGATAAAGTGAGATGCCAAAACTATCCAAGAGGCAAAAAGCTATAAGTCCCGCTCATATGATTGAAACTATGTTTCATTGATAGTTTGGAATTTATAGTATATTCTCTTCTTTTTATCCTATTTGATTTTCAGTTGCTTGGGGACAAGCAACAATTTAAGTTTGGTGTTGTGATGAGCGGATAATTTATACGCTTTTTGGCATTGTTTTTAGTATGTTTTTAGAAGGATCTAGCTACTTTTAGGAATGTTTTCATTAGTTTTTATGTTAAATTCACATTTCTGGACTTTACTATGAGTTTGTGTGTTTTTCTGTGATTTCAGGTATTTTCTGGCTGAAATTGAGGGACTTGAGCAGAAATCAGATTCAGAGGTTGAAAAAGGACTGCTGATGCTGTTGGATTCTGACCTCCCTGCACTCAAAGTGGATTTTCTGGAGCTACAGAACTCGAAATGGCGCGCCTCCAATTGCGTTGGAAAGTAGACATTCAGGGCTTTCCAGCAATATATAATAGTCTATACTTTGGCCAAGAATTGATGACGTAAACTGGCGTTCAACGCCAGCTTTCTACCCAAATCTGGCGTCCAGCGCCAGAAAAGGATCCAAAACCAGAGTTGAACGCCCAAACTGGCACAGAAGCTGGCGTTCAACTCCACAAATGGCCTCTGCACGTGCAACACTCAGGCTCAGCCCAAACATACACCAAGTGGGCCCAGGAAGTGGATTTATGCATTAATTACTTACTCATGTAAACCCTAGTGACTAGTTTATTATAAATAGGACCTTTTACTAGTCTTTTTGACCATCTTTGGATCTTTGGATTACCTTATGATCCTTTGATCACGTTTTAGGGGGCTGGCCATCTCAGCCATGCCTGGACCTTCACTTATGTATTTTTTACGGTAGAGTTTCTGCACTCCATAGATTACGGTGTGGAGCTCTGCTGTTCTTCAAAGATTAATGCAAAGTACTACTGTTTTCTATTCAATTCTTCTTATTTCGCTTCTAAGATATCCATTCGCACCCAAGAACGTGATGAAGGTGATGATTATGTGTGACGCTCATCACCATTCTCCCCTATGAACGCGTGCCTGACAAACACTTCTGTTCTACATTAATTAAGCTAGAATGAGTATCTCTTAGATCTCCTACCCAGAATCTTCGTGGCATAAGCTAGAATGATGGCAGCATTCAAGAGAATCCGGAAGGTCTAAACCTTGTCTGTGGTATTCTGAGTAGGATTCAATGATTGAATGACTGTGACGAGCTTCAAACTCGCGAGTGCTGGGCGTTAGTGACAGACGCAAAAAGGAGGGTGAATCCTATTCCAGCATGATCGGGAACCGACAGATGAATAGCCGTGCCGTGACAGGGTGCGTGAGCATATTATTCACTGAGAGGAGGGGATGTAGCCACTGACAACGGTGATGCCCTTGCATAAAGCCAGCCATGGAAAGGAGTAAGACTGATTGGATGAAGATAGCAGGAAAGCAGAGGTTCAGAGGAACGAAAAGCATCTCCATTCGCTTATCTGAAATTCCTATCAATGATTTACATAAGTATCTCTATCCCTATTTTATTATATAATATTCGAAAACACCATTATCACTTTATATCTGCCTGACTGAGATTTACAAGGTAACCATAGCTTGCTTCATACCAACAATCTCCGTGGGATTCGACCCTTACCCACGTAAGGTATTACTTGGACGACCCAGTGCACTTGCTGGTTAGTTGTATCGAAGTTGTGACAATCATGAATTAAGATCAGAGCACCAAGATTTGGAGCCATTACCAGGATTTGTTCGAGCCTGGAGATCACAATTTCGTGCACCAATTAGCCGTGCGGTGACAGCGCACCTGGACCATTTTCACTGAGAGGACGGATGGTAGGCATTGACAATGGTGATCCACCAACACACAACTTGCCATAGGAAGAACCTTGCGTGTGTGAAAAGGAAGACAGGGAGAAAGCAGAGATTCAGAAGACAAAGCATCTCCAAAACTCCAACATATTCTCTATTACTACATAACAAGTATTTAATTCATGCTCTTTTATTTTTCGCAATCCAAACTGATAATTATAATTGATATCGTGACTAAGAATTACAAAATAACCATAGATTGCTTCAAGCCAACAATCTCCGTGGGATTCGACCCTTACTCACGTAAGGTATTACTTGGACGACCCAGTGCACTTGCTGGTTAGTGGTACGAGTTGTGAAAAGTGTGATTTACAATTCGTGCACCAGGCCCGGTTCAATCCGTTAGCGTTTTTAGCCCGTTTGGCCCAACTTTGGGCCAAACCTTCAAAATTAATGCCCGGTTTTCCATTTCTACTGTTTTTCTAAGGTTTTTGACTGTTTCCACTTTTCTTGCGCAGCACCGGGTAGACTTGAACCGGTTCAACTGGTTCAATGCCGGTTTGTGGTTTTTCATGGTTTTTCATAGAAAACACATTTTCTGACTCGGAAAGACCCTCTGAGTCCAAAAATGATGTTTAAAACCTCAAATTTTCACTCTAACTTTTCAGAATCAAACTGGGCAACATAACCACTCAATTAACCGGTTCAATTAACTGTAGTTCTTACACTCAAGGTCTTACCAGTGGCAGCTGATGTAGATGGTTACCAAGAGGTCCTTTCACAGCGCGTGATGAGCGGATAATTTATACGCTTTTTGGCATTGTTTTTAGTATGTTTTTAGTAGAATCTAGTTACTTTTAGGGATGTTTTCATTAGTTATTATGTTAAATTCACATTTCTGGACTTTACTATGAGTTTGTGTGTTTTTCTGTGATTTCAGGTATTTTCTGACTGAAATTGAGGGACTTGAGCAAAAATCAGATTTAGAAGTTGAAGAAGGACTGCCGATGCTGTTGGATTCTGACCTCCCTGCACTTAAAGTGGATTTTCTGGAGCTACAGAACTCAAAATGGCGCGCTTCTAATTGCGTTGGAAAGTAGACATCCAGGGCTTTCCAGAAATATATAATAGTCCATACTTTGGCCAAGAATTGATGACGTAAACTGGCGTTCAACGCCAGCTTTCTACCCAAATCTGGCGTCCAGCGCCAGAAAAGGATCCAAAACCAGAGTTGAACGCCCAAACTGGCACAGAAGCTGGCGTTCAACTCCACAAATGGCCTCTGCACGTGCAACACTCAGGCTCAGCCCAAACATACACCAAGTGGGCCCAGGAAGTGGATTTATGCATCAATTACTTACTCATGTAAACCCTAGTGACTAGTTTATTATAAATAGGACCTTTTACTAGTCTTTTTGACCATCTTTGGATCTTTGGATTACCTTATGATCCTTTGATCACGTTTTAGGGGGCTGGCCATCTCAGCCATGCCTGGACCTTCACTTATGTATTTTTTACGGTAGAGTTTCTGCACTCCATAGATTACGGTGTGGAGCTCTGCTGTTCTTCAAAGATTAATGCAAAGTACTACTGTTTTCTATTCAATTCTTCTTATTTCGCTTCTAAGATATCCATTCGCACCCAAGAACGTGATGAAGGTGATGATTATGTGTGACGCTCATCACCATTCTCCCCTATGAACGCGTGCCTGACAAACACTTCTGTTCTACATGAATTAAGCTAGAATGAGTATCTCTTAGATCTCCTACCCAGAATCTTCGTGGCATAAGCTAGAATGATGGCAGCATTCAAGAGAATCCGGAAGGTCTAAACCTTGTCTGTGGTATTCTGAGTAGGATTCAATGATTGAATGACTGTGACGAGCTTCAAAC
Organism: Arachis hypogaea; assembly: GCF_003086295.3. Taxonomy (NCBI): domain Eukaryota; kingdom Viridiplantae; phylum Streptophyta; class Magnoliopsida; order Fabales; family Fabaceae; genus Arachis; species Arachis hypogaea. The sequence goes on from NC_092052.1 coordinate 82,561,315, forward strand.
TCGCGAGTGCTGGGCGTTAGTGACAGACGCAAAAAGGAGGGTGAATCCTATTCCAGCATGATCGGGAACCGACAGATGAATAGCCGTGCCATGACAGGGTGCGTGAGCATATTATTCACTGAGAGGAGGGGATGTAGCCACTGACAACGGTGATGCCCTTGCATAAAGCCAGCCATGGAAAGGAGTAAGACTGATTGGATGAAGATAGCAGGAAAGCAGAGGTTCAGAGGAACGAAAAGCATCTCCATTCGCTTATCTGAAATTCCTACCAATGATTTACATAAGTATCTCTATCCCTATTTTATTATATAATATTCGAAAACACCATTATCACTTTATATCTGCCTGACTGAGATTTACAAGGTGACCATAGCTTGCTTCATACCAACAATCTCCGTGGGATTCGACCCTTACCCACGTAAGGTATTACTTGGACGACCCAGTGCACTTGCTGGTTAGTTGTATCGAAGTTGTGACAATCATGAATTAAGATCAGAGCACCAAGATTTGGAGCCATTACCAGGATTTGTTTGAGCCTGGAGATCACAATTTCGTGCACCAATTAGCCGTGCGGTGACAGCGCACCTGGACCATTTTCACTGAGAGGACGGATGGTAGGCATTGACAATGGTGATCCACCAACACACAACTTGCCATAGGAAGAACCTTGCGTGTGTGAAAAGGAAGACAGGGAGAAAGCAGAGATTCAGAAGACAAAGCATCTCCAAAACTCCAACATATTCTCTATTACTACATAACAAGTATTTAATTCATGCTCTTTTATTTTTCGCAATCCAAACTGATAATTATAATTGATATCGTGACTAAGAATTACAAAATAACCATAGATTGCTTCAAGCCAACAATCTCCGTGGGATTCGACCCTTACTCACGTAAGGTATTACTTGGACGACCCAGTGCACTTGCTGGTTAGTGGTACGAGTTGTGAAAAGTGTGATTTACAATTCGTGCACCAGGCCCGGTTCAATCCGTTAGCGTTTTTAGCCCGTTTGGCCCAACTTTGGGCCAAACCTTCAAAATTAATGCCCGGTTTTCCATTTCTACTGTTTTTCTAAGGTTTTTGACTGTTTCCACTTTTCTTGCGCAGCACCGGGTAGACTTGAACCGGTTCAACTGGTTCAATGCCGGTTTGTGGTTTTTCATGGTTTTTCATAGAAAACACATTTTCTGACTCGGAAAGACCCTCTGAGTCCAAAAATGATGTTTAAAACCTCAAATTTTCACTCTAACTTTTCATAATCAAACTGGGCAACATAACCACTCAATTAACCGGTTCAATTAACTGTAGTTCTTACACTCAAGGTCTTACCAGTGGCAGCTGATGTAGATGGTTACCAAGAGGTCCTTTCACAGCGCGTGATGAGCGGATAATTTATACGCTTTTTGGCATTGTTTTTAGTATGTTTTTAGTAGAATCTAGTTACTTTTAGGGATGTTTTCATTAGTTATTATGTTAAATTCACATTTCTGGACTTTACTATGAGTTTGTGTGTTTTTCTGTGATTTCAGGTATTTTCTGACTGAAATTGAGGGACTTGAGCAAAAATCAGATTTAGAAGTTGAAGAAGGACTGCCGATGCTGTTGGATTCTGACCTCCCTGCACTTAAAGTGGATTTTCTGGAGCTACAGAACTCAAAATGGCGCGCTTCTAATTGCGTTGGAAAGTAGACATCCAGGGATTTCCAGAAATATATAATAGTCCATACTTTGGCCAAGAATTGATGACGTAAACTGGCGTTCAACGCCAGCTTTCTACCCAAATCTGGCGTCCAGCGCCAGAAAAGGATCCAAAACCAGAGTTGAACGCCCAAACTGGCACAGAAGCTGGCGTTCAACTCCACAAATGGCCTCTGCACATGCAACACTCAGGCTCAGCCCAAACATACACCAAGTGGGCCCAGGAAGTGGATTTATGCATCAATTACTTACTCATGTAAACCCTAGTGACTAGTTTATTATAAATAGGACCTTTTACTAGTCTTTTTGACCATCTTTGGGTCTTTGGATTACCTTATGATCCTTTGATCACGTTTTAGGGGGCTGGCCATCTCAGCCATGCCTGGACCTTCACTTATGTATTTTTTACGGTAGAGTTTCTGCACTCCATAGATTACGGTGTGGAGCTCTGCTGTTCTTCAAAGATTAATGCAAAGTACTACTGTTTTCTATTCAATTCTTCTTATTTCGCTTCTAAGATATCCATTCGCACCCAAGAACGTGATGAAGGTGATGATTATGTGTGACGCTCATCACCATTCTCCCCTATGAACGCGTGCCTGACAAACACTTCTGTTCTACATGAATTAAGCTAGAATGAGTATCTCTTAGATCTCCTACCCAGAATCTTCGTGGCATAAGCTAGAATGATGGCAGCATTCAAGAGAATCCGGAAGGTCTAAACCTTGTCTGTGGTATTCTGAGTAGGATTCAATGATTGAATGACTGTGACGAGCTTCAAACTCGCGAGTGCTGGGCGTTAGTGACAGACGCAAAAAGGAGGGTGAATCCTATTCCAGCATGATCGGGAACCGACAGATGAATAGCCGTGCCGTGACAGGGTGCGTGAGCATATTATTCACTGAGAGGAGGGGATGTAGCCACTGACAACGGTGATGCCCTTGCATAAAGCCAGCCATGGAAAGGAGTAAGACTGATTGGATGAAGATAGCAGGAAAGCAGAGGTTCAGAGGAACGAAAAGCATCTCCATTCGCTTATCTGAAATTCCTACCAATGATTTACATAAGTATCTCTATCCCTATTTTATTATATAATATTCGAAAACACCATTATCACTTTATATCTGCCTGACTGAGATTTACAAGGTGACCATAGCTTGCTTCATACCAACAATCTCCGTGGGATTCGACCCTTACCCACGTAAGGTATTACTTGGACGACCCAGTGCACTTGCTGGTTAGTTGTATCGAAGTTGTGACAATCATGAATTAAGATCAGAGCACCAAGATTTGGAGCCATTACCAGGATTTGTTCGAGCCTGGAGATCACAATTTCGTGCACCAATTAGCCGTGCGGTGACAGCGCACCTGGACCATTTTCACTGAGAGGACGGATGGTAGGCATTGACAATGGTGATCCACCAACACACAACTTGCCATAGGAAGAACCTTGCGTGTGTGAAAAGGAAGACAGGGAGAAAGCAGAGATTCAGAAGACAAAGCATCTCCAAAACTCCAACATATTCTCTATTACTACATAACAAGTATTTAATTCATGCTCTTTTATTTTTCGCAATCCAAACTGATAATTATAATTGATATCGTGACTAAGAATTACAAAATAACCATAGATTGCTTCAAGCCAACAATCTCCGTGGGATTCGACCCTTACTCACGTAAGGTATTACTTGGACGACCCAGTGCACTTGCTGGTTAGTGGTACGAGTTGTGAAAAGTGTGATTTACAATTCGTGCACCAGGCCCGGTTCAATCCGTTAGCGTTTTTAACCCGTTTGGCCCAACTTTGGGCCAAACCTTCAAAATTAATGCCCGGTTTTCCATTTCTACTGTTTTTCTAAGGTTTTTGACTGTTTCCACTTTTCTTGCGCAGCACCGGGTAGACTTGAACCGGTTCAACTGGTTCAATGCCGGTTTGTGGTTTTTCATGGTTTTTCATAGAAAACACATTTTCTGACTCGGAAAGACCCTCTGAGTCCAAAAATGATGTTTAAAACCTCAAATTTTCACTGTAACTTTTCAGAATCAAACTGGGCAACATAACCACTCAATTAACCGGTTCAATTAACTGTAGTTCTTACACTCAAGGTCTTACCAGTGGCAGCTGATGTAGATGGTTACCAAGAGGTCCTTTCACAGCGCGTGATGAGCGGATAATTTATACGCTTTTTGGCATTGTTTTTAGTATGTTTTTAGTAGAATCTAGTTACTTTTAGGGATGTTTTCATTAGTTATTATGTTAAATTCACATTTCTGGACTTTACTATGAGTTTGTGTGTTTTTCTGTGATTTCAGGTATTTTCTGACTGAAATTGAGGGACTTGAGCAAAAATCAGATTTAGAAGTTGAAGAAGGACTGCCGATGCTGTTGGATTCTGACCTCCCTGCACTTAAAGTGGATTTTCTGGAGCTACAGAACTCAAAATGGCGCGCTTCTAATTGCGTTGGAAAGTAGACATCCAGGGCTTTCCAGAAATATATAATAGTCCATACTTTGGCCAAGAATAGATTACGCAAACCGGCGTTCAACGCCAGCTCTCTGCCCAATTCTGGCGTCCAGCGCCAGAAAAGGGTCCAAAACCAGAGTTGAACGCCCAAACTGGCATAAATGCTGGCGTTCAACTCCAAGAAGGACCTCTACACGTGCAACACTCAAGCTCAGCCCAAGCACACACCAAGTGGGCCCCGGAAGTGGATTTATGCATCAATTACTTATTTCTGTAAACCCTAGTGACTAGTTTGTTATAAATAGGACCTTTTACTATTGTATTAGATATCTTTGGACGCCTGGTTCTTAGATCAGAGGGGCTGGCCATTCGGCCATGCCTGGACCTTTCACTTATGTATTTTCAACGGTAGAGTTTCTACACTCCATAGATTAAGGTGTGGAGCTCTGCTGTTCCTCAAAGATTAATGCAAAGAACTACTGTTTTCTATTCAATTCATCTTATTTCGCTTCTAAGATATTCATTCGCACTTCAATATGAATGTGATGAACGTGACAATCATCATCATTCCCTATGAACGCGTGCCTGACAACCACTTCCGTTCTACCTTCGACTGAATGAGTATCTCTTAGATCTCTTAATCAGAATCTTCGTGGTGTAAGCTAGAATGATGGCGGCATTCAAGAGAATCCGGAAAGTCTAAACCTTGTCTGTGGTATTTCGAGTAGGATTCAATGATTGAATGACCGTGACAGGGTGCGTTGACCATTTTCACTGAGAGGATAAGATGAAACCATTGACAAGGGTGATGCCTCCAGACGATTAGCCGTGCCGTGACAGGGCATTTGGATCATTTTCCCGAGTGAAGACCGAAAGTAGCCATTGACAATGGTGATGTATCACATAAAGCCAGCCATGGAAAGGAGTAAGACTGATTGGATGAAGGCAGCAGGAAAGCAGACGTTCAGAAGAACGAAAGCATCTCTATTCGCTTATCTGAAATTCTCACCAATGATTTACATAAGTATTTCTATCCCTATTTTATTAATTATTTTCGAAAACCCCATTACTATTTTATATCCGCCTGACTGAGATTTACAAGGTGACCATAGCTTGCTTCATATCAACAATCTCCGTAGGATTCGACCCTTACTCACGTAAGGTATTACTTGGACGACCCAGTGCACTTGCTGGTTAGTTGTGCGAAGTTGTGAACCATGGTATTGGCATCATGTTTTTGGCGCCATTACCAGGGAAAGAAAGAGCGATGAATTTTACATAATCAAAGTGTAATCACAATTTCTGCGCACCAAGTTTTTGGCGCCGTTGCCGGGGATTGTTCGAGTTTGGACAACTGACGGTTCATCCTGTTGCTCAGATTAGGTAATTTTCTTTTTGTTTTATTTTCAAAAATTTTTCAAAAAAAAAAAAATTTTCAAAAATTTCTCCTTTGTTTTCGAAAAAAAATAAAATAAAAATGTTTTCAAAAAAAAAATGTTTTCTAAAATATATTTTCCTTCAGAACTTTCAAGAATGAATTCTAATGTTTCATGAAGCATGTTGAAGCCTGACTGGCTGTAAAGCCACGACTGTAGGGCATGTTAGGCTTGTCATGTCTGATTTACATACTAAAGCTTGGCTGGCTATTAAGCCATGCCTGACCCTTTGATTGGAGCTTTAGAGCATAAGATTCCTGGAATTCATATTAAAAATTTTGAATCCTTATTTTTCTTTTTCATAATAATTTTCAAAAAAATACAAAAAAATTAGAAAAGCATAAAAATAAAAAATATTTGTGTTCTTGTTTGAGTCTTGAGTCATGTTATAAGTTTGGTGTCAATTGCATGTGCATCTTGCATTTTTCGAAAATTCTCATGCATTCATAGTGTTCTTCATGATCTTCAAGTTGTTCTTGGTAAGTCTTCTTGTTTGATCTTTGCATTTGCATTTTTTGTGTCTTTTCTTGTTTTTCATATGCATTCTTGAATTCTTAGTGTCTAAGCATTAAAGAATTCTAAGTTTGGTGTCTTGCATGTTTTCTTTGCATTAAAAATTTTTCAAAAATGTGTTATTGATGTTCATCATGATCTTCATAGTGTTCTTGGTGTTCATCTTGACATTCATAGTGTTCTTGCATGCATTCCTTGTTTTGATTCAAAAATAAAAGAGAAAAACATGAAAAATGATGTTTTTAATTTTTTTCTCTCTCATCATAAAAAAAAAGTAAAAAAAAATCAAAAAAATATCTTTCCTTTTTTCTCTCTCATACATTCGAAAATTGGATTTGACTTTTTCAAAAATTTTTAAAATCTAGTTGTTTCTTATGAGTCAAATCAAATTTTCAATTTGAAAAATCTTATCTTTTTCAAAATCTTTTTCAAAAATCAAATCTTTTTCATTTTTCTTAGTTATTTTCGAAAATTATAAAAATATTTTTCAAAAATCTTTTTCTTAACTTTATCACATAATTTTCGAAAATAACATCACCAATTAATGTTTTGATTCAAAAATTTCAAAGTTTGTTACTTGCTTGTTAAGAAAGATTCAAACTTTAAGTTTTAGAATCATATCTTGTGATTTCTTGTGAATCAAGTCATTAATTGTGATTTTAAAAATCAAATTTTTTTTTAAAAACTAATTTCTATCCTATCTTTTCAAAAATATCTTCTCATCATATCTTTTTCAAAAATTTGATTTCAAGATATCTTTTCTAACTTCCTAACTTCTTATCTTTTCAAAATTGACTTTCAAAATTTGTTTCAACTAACTAACCAACTTTTTGTTTGTTTCTATCTTTTTCAAAACTACCTAACTAACTCTCTCTCTCTCTCTAATTTTCGAAAATATCTCCCTCTTTTTCAAAATTTCTTCTTAATTAAACTAATTATTTTATTTTTTATTTGAATTTTCGAAAAACTATTAACCCTTTTCAAAATTAATTTTCGAAAATTACTAACCTTTTTCAAAAAGTATTTTCAAAAATCACTAACTCTTTTTCAAAAAATTATTCATCTACTAACATCTCTTCCTCACTCACCAAATTCGAACCCTCTCTTCCATCTGTGTTCGAATTTTTTCTTCCTCTTTTCTTCTAACTCACACTGGGACCTCTATACTGTGGTAAAAAGGACCCCTATTATTATTATTTTTCTGTTCTCTCTTTTTCATATGAGCAGGAGCAAGGACAAGAACATTCTTGTTGAAGCAGATCCAGAACCTGAAAGGACTTTGAAGAGGAAATTAAGAGAAGCTAAATTACAACAATCCAGAGAGAACCTTTCAGAAATTTTCGAACAGGAAGAGGAGATGGCAGCCGAAAATAATAATAATGCAAGGAGAATGCTTGGTGACTTTACTGCACCTAATTCCAATTTACATGGAAGAAGCATCTCCATTCCTGCCATTGGAGCAAACAACTTTGAGTTGAAACCTCAGCTAGTCTCTCTGATGCAGCAGAACTGCAAGTTTCATGGACTTCCATCTGAAGATCCTTTTCAGTTCTTAACTGAATTCTTGCAGATCTGTGATACTGTTAAGACTAATAGAGTAGATCCTGAAGTCTACATGCTCATGCTTTTCCCTTTTGCTGTAAGAGACAGAGCTAGAGTGTGGTTGGACTCTCAACCCAGAGATAGCCTGAACTCTTGGGATATACTGGTCACGGCTTTCTTAGCCAAGTTCTTTCCTCCTCAAAAGCTGAGCAAGCTTAGAGTGGACGTTCAGACCTTCAGACAGAAAGAAGATGAATCCCTCTATGAAGCTTGGGAGAGATACAAAGGACTGACCAAAAAGTGTCCTTCTGACATGCTTTCAGAATGGACCATCCTGGATATATTCTATGATGGTCTGTCTGAGTTATCTAAGATGTCATTGGATACCTCTCCAGGTGGATCCATTCACCTAAAGAAAATGCCTGCAGAAGCTCAAGAACTCATTGACATGGTTGGAAATAACCAGTTCATGTATACTTCTGAAAGGAATCCTGTGAATAATGGGACGCCTATGAAGAAGGGAGTTCTTGAGATTGATACTCTGAATGCCATATTGGCTCAGAACAAAATATTGACTCAGCAAGTCAATATGATTTCTCAGAGTCTGAATGGAATGCAAGCTGCATCCAATAGTACTCAAGAGGTATCTTCTGAAGAAGAAGCTTATGATCCTGAGAACCCTGCAATAGCAGAGGTGAATTACTTAGGTGAACCTTATGGAAACACCTATAACTCATCATGGAGAAATCATCCAAATTTCTCATGGAAGGATCAAAAGCCTCAATAAGGCTTTAATAATGGTGGAAGAAATAGGTTTAGCAATAGCAAGCCTTTTCCATCATCCACTCAGCAACAGACAGAGAATTCTGAGCAGAATCCATGTAGCTTAGCAAACTTAGTCTCTGATCTGTCCAAGGCCATTGTAAATTTCATGAATGAAACAAGGTCTTCCATTAGAAATTCTGAAGCACAAGTGGGCCAGCTGAGTAAAAGGATTACTGAAATCCCTCCTAGTACTCTCCCAAGCAATACAGAAGAGAATCCAAAAGGAGAGTGCAAGGCCATTGACATAAGCAGCATGGCCGAACCTGTAAGGGAAGGAGAGGACATGAATCCCAAGGAGGAAGACCTCCTGGGACGTCCAGTGATCAATAAGGAGCTTCCCTCGGAGGAACCAAAGGACTCTGAGGCTCATCTAGAGACCATAGAGATTCCATTGAACCTCCTTATGCCATTCATGAGCTCTGATGAGTATTCCTCTTCTGAAGAGAATGACGATGTTACTGAAGAGCAAGCTGCCAAGTTCCTTGGTGCAATCATGAAGCTAAATGCCAAATTATTTGGCATTGATACTTGGGAAGATGAACCTCCCTTGTTCATCAATGAACTAAGTGATCTGGACCATGATCTTTATGGCTCTGTGTGACCTTGGTTCAGGGATAAACCTCATGCCCCTCTCTGTAATAGAGAAACTGGGAATCTATGGGGTGCAAGCTGCTGAAATCTCATTAGAGATGGCAGATAATTCCAGAAAACAGGCTTATGGACAAGTAGAGGACGTGTTAGTAAAGGTTGAAGGCCTTTACATCCCTACTGATTTTAGAGTCTTAGATACTGGGAAGGAAGAGGATGAATCCATCATCCTAGGAAGACCTTTCCTAGCCACAGCAAGAGCTGTGATTGATGTGGACAGAGGAGAATTGATCCTTCAATTGAATGAGGACAACCTTGTATTTACAACTCAAGATCTCTCTCTGCATCCATGGAGAGGAAGCAGAAGAAGCTTCTCTCAAAGCAGAGTCAAACAAAGCCCCCACAGTCAAACTCTAAGTTTGGTGTTGGGAGGCCACAACCAAACTCTAAGTTTGGTGTTGAACTCCCATATCCAAACTCTAAGTTTGGTGTTGGAGAGTCTCAACAATGCTCTGAACATCTGTGAGGCTCCATGAGAGCCCACTATCAAGCTATTGATATTAAAGAAGCGCTTGTTGGGAGGCAACCCAATTTTTATATATCTAACTATATTTTTCTTAGATATATGTCTTTATAGGTTCATGATCATGTGGAGTCACAAAATAAACAAAAAAATTGAAAACGGAATCAAAAACAGCAGAAGAAAAATCACACCCTGGAGGAAGCACCTGCCTGGCGTTCAACGCCAGAACAGAGCATGGTTCTGGCGCTGAACGCCCAAAATGGGCAGTATCTGGGCGCTGAACGCCCAAAATGGGCATCATCTGGGCGCTGAACGCCAGAATGATACCCTGGAGAAGAGCTGGCACTGAACGCCCAGAACAAGCATGGTTCTGGCGTTCAACGCCAGAAATGGCCAACAAATGGGCGTTGAATGCCCAAAATGGGCACCAACCTGGCGCTGAACGCCAAGAGTTGTGTGCAATGGCATTTTACATGCCTAATGGGTGCAGGGATGTAAATCCTTGACACCTCCGGATCTGTAGACACCACAGGATCACCTCAAGATCTGTGGACACCACAGGATCATCTCAGGATCTGTGAAACCTCACAGGATCCCTACCCACCTCACCCTCTCTTTCTCCATTCATGACCATCCCTTCTGTTTTCTATTCACCACTCACATCCATACACACATCCCCCCATCTCCTCCATATCTTCTTCTTCTTCTTCTATTCTTTCTTCTTTTGCTCGAGGGCGAGCAACATTATACGTTTGGTGTGGTAAAAGCATAAGGTTTTTGTTTTTCCATTACCATTAATGGCACCTAAGACCGGAGAAACCTCCAGAAAAGGGAAAGGGAAGACAAAGGCTTCCACCTCCGAGTCATGGGAGATGGAAAGATTCATCTCAAGGGTCTATAGCTCAGTGGTAGAACATGTGGCTACAAATCAAGAGATCCCTGAGATACCTCAGGGGATGCATTTCCCTCCACATAAATATTGGGAGCAAATCAACACCTCCCTAGGAGAATTAAGTTCCAACATGGGACAATTAAGGGTGGAACATCAAGAGCACTCCATCATCCTTCATGAAATTAGAGAAGATCAAAAAGCTATGAGGGAGGAGTAACAAAGACAAGGAAGAGACATAGAAGAGCTAAAGGACATCATTGGTTCCTCAAGAAGGAAATGCCACCATCACTAAGGTGGATTCATTCCTTGTTCTTATTTCTTCTGTTTTTCGTTTTCTATGTTTTGTGCTTATCTATGTTCGTGTCTTCATTACATGATAATTAGTATTTAGTAACTATGCCTTAAAGATATGAATGTCCTATGAATCCATCACCTCTCTTAAATGAAAAATTTTTTAATTCAAAAGAACAAGAAGTACATGAGTTTTGAATTTATCCTTGAACTTAGCTTAATTATATTGATGTGGTGACAATGCTTCTTGTTTTCTGAATGAATGCTTGAACAGTGCATATGTCTTTTGAAGTTGTTGTTTAAGAATGTTAAATATGTTGGCTCTTGAAAGAATGATGACTAGGAGACATGTTATTTGATAATCTGAAAAATCATAAAAATGATTCTTGAAGCAAGAAAAAGCACCAAAGAACAATGCTTGAAGAAAAAAAAAATATAGGCGAAAAAAATTAGAAAGAAAAAGAAAAAGCAAGCAGAAAAAGCCAAAAGCTCTTAAAACCAAGAGGCAAGAGCAAAAAGCCAGTAACCCTTAAAACCAAAAGGCAAGGGCAAATAAAAAGGATCCCAAGGCTTTGAGCATCAGTGGATAGGAGGGCCTAAAGGAATAAAATCCTGGCCTAAGCGGCTAAACCAAGTTGTCCCTAACCATGTGCTTGTGGCGTGAAGGTGTCAAGTGAAAACTTGAGACTGAGCGGTTAAAGTCAAGGTCCAAAGCAAAAAAAGAGTGTGCTTAAGAACCCTGGACACCTCTAATTGGGGACTTTAGCAAAGCTGAGTCACAATCTGAAAAGGTTCACCCAATTACGTGTCTGTGGCATTTATGTATCCGGTGGTAATACTGGAAAACAAAGTGCTTAGGGCCACGGCCAAGACCCATAAAGAAGCTGTGTTCAAGAATCATCATACTGAACTAGGAGAGTCAATAACACTATCTAAACTCTGAGTTCCTATAGAAGCCAATCATTCTGAACTTCAATGGATAAAGTGAGATACTAAAACTATTCAAGAGGCAAAAAGCTATAAGTCCCGCTCATATAATTGAAGCTATGTTTCATTGATAGTTTGGAATTTATAGTATGTTCTCTTTTTTTTATCCTACTTGATTTTCAGTTGCTTGGGGACAAGCAACAATTTAAGTTTGGTGTTGTGATGAGCGGATAATTTATACGCTTTTTGGCATTGTTTTTAGTATGTTTTTAGTAGAATCTAGTTACTTTTAGGGATGTTTTCATTAATTTTTATGTTAAATTCACATTTCTGGACTTTACTATGAGTTTGTGTGTTTTTCTGTGATTTCAGGTATTTTCTGACTGAAATTGAGGGACTTGAGCAAAAATCAGATTCAGAGGTTGAAGAAGGACTGCTGATGCTGTTGGATTCTGACCTCCCTGCACTCAAAATGGATTTTCTGGAGCTACGGAACTCAAACTGGCGCGCGCTTCCAATTGCGTTGGAAAGTAAACATCCAGGGCTTTCCAGCAATATATAATAGTCCATACATTGGCCAAGAATAGACGACGCAAACTGGCGTTCGACGCCTGCTCTCTGCCCAATTCTGGCGTCCAGCGCCAGAAAAGGGTCCAAAACCAGAGTTGAACGCCCAAACTGGCATAAATGCTGGTGTTCAACTCCAAGAAGGACCTCTACATGTGCAACACTCAAGCTCAGCCCAAGCACACACCAAGTGGGCCCCGGAAGTGGATTTATGCATCAATTACTTATTTCTGTAAACCCTAGTGACTAGTTTATTATAAATAGGACCTTTTACTATTGTATTAGATATCTTTGGACGCCTGGTTCTTAGATCAGAGGGGCTGGCCATTCGGCCATGCCTGGACCTTTCACTTATGTATTTTCAACGGTAGAGTTTCTACACTCCATAGATTAAGGTGTGGAGCTCTGCTGTTCCTCAAAGATTAATGCAAAGTACTACTGTTTTCTATTCAATTCATCTTATTTTACTTCTAAGATATTCATTCGCACTTCAATCTGAATGTGATGAACGTGACAATCATCATCATTCCCTATGAACACGTGCCTGACAACCACTTCCGTTCTACCTTCGACTGAATGAGTATCTCTTAGATCTCTTAATCAGAATCTTCGTGGTGTAAGCTAGAATGATGGCGGTATTCAAGAGAATCCGGAAAGTCTAAACCTTGTCTGTGGTATTCCGAGTAGGATTCAATGATTGAATGACTGTGACGAGCTTCAAACTCGCGATTGCTGGGCGTTAGTGACAGACGCAAAATGATAGTAAATCCTATTCCAGCATGATCGAGAACCGACAGATGAATAGCCGTGCCGTGACAGAGTGCGTTGACCATTTTCACTGAGAGGATAAGATGAAACCATTGACAAGGGTGATGCCTCCAGATGATTAGCCGTGCCGTGACAGGGCATTTGGATCATTTTCCCGAGAGAAGACCGAAAGTAGCCATTGACAATGGTGATGTATCACATAAAGCCAGCCATGGAAAGGAGTAAGACTGATTGGATGAAGGCAGCAGGAAAGCAGAGGTTCAGAGGAACGAAAGCATCTCTATTCGCTTATCTGAAATTCTCACCAATGATTTACATAAGTATTTCTATCCCTATTTTATTAGTTATTTTCGAAAACCCCATTACTATTTTATATCCGCCTGACTGAGATTTACAAGGTGACCATAGCTTGCTTCATACCGACAATCTCCGTGGGATTCGACCCTTACTCACGTAAGGTATTACTTGGACGACCCAGTGCACTTGCTGGTTAGTTGTGCGAAGTTGTGAACCATGGTATTGGCAACATGTTTTTGGCGCCATTACCAGGGAAAGAAAGAGCGATGAATTTTACATAATCAAAGTGTAATCACAATTTCTGCGTACCAGCGCGCCTCATCCGATTTTGGTTGGGATGCGATCCTCTGGGTAATTGGTGGACCGATGTCATTTTGGATACGAGGGAATCTCCGGCCCGGGCCCAAGAGCATTGATGCGCGTCATCTCACTGTCGAGGCTCGAGCATGGACTCAGATCTTATCTCATTACGTGCTCCCAAGCCCTCACGAGTCGTCGATCACCGCGGACCTAGCCCTACTAGTTTGGTTCATACTTACTGAGCGGCCGGTCGACATCGCTCGCCTCATCTGCCAAGACATGGATCATGTTCATACCAAGGGTAACCTACCTTTCCCCACCCTGGTGACGGAGTGAGTTGCTGCAGCTGGTGTTCCCCGGGAAACAAAGGATCGGAGAGCAATGATTCCGGTAGAGGGCGACGTCGTCCCAACCGAAAAATATCTCAAGCCTCCAGCAGAGACCGGAGACCTTGCCATAGCTATCCCTTTGGACATCCCCACCACTTCATCCGCCCCACCACAAAGATCCACCCACCAACTTCTTGTAGACCTCCACTTAAAGACGGACCGATACGAACAGCGGAACCAATGCTGGTTCGCTTATGTGAAGAAGCTTTTGAGTTTTGTGACCGCACCTATGGAGGAACCAGAGATCTCCACATCCACTTCAAACTTAAGTGAAGATAGCAATCATGAAAGGGATAGTGGAAGTTCCGGACCCGATCGGCCCTTGCGCCCTACCGATAGCACAGAGGACCGTGCTAATTCTTAAGTGTGGGGAGGTCATTCGACCGATCTCCATAGGTAACACCCAAATAAACTTTGATTTTCGTTTGCTAGTTAGGATAGATTACATGAGTAGTTTTTGTTTTTTGACACCTTTTGCATGATAGTTGTTTCTTGATTAGGACTACTTAGTTAGGGTAAGGACGTCTTTTCCAAGAAACAGTGTTTTTAGGGCACCCTACCAATTTAAAAAAAAAAATTGGTGTTTAAGCTTGCTTGAAGAATGTATTTTGGAACATGGTTCTTGAGCTAAGAACACAAGCTTGTGAGATTTGAGCCTAATTGCGTGGTTACATCATATAACCACTTACTTCCATTCTCGTGTGCATTGTTCTCCTTCTTTGACTGTAATCCTTGGTTTGTTTGACTCTATATGTCCATTATTGTGTGTATGTATGCAAATAAGTGATTGAGGCCATCAATTCATTTAGCCACTTGCCCAAATAGCTTTACCTTACAACAACCATTGTTAGCCAACTTTGAGTCTACGATTAACCCACTTTGTTCTCTAATTTAGCACATTACAAGCCTTTAGGCGGAAAACCAAGAATGTTCTTTATTTGGATCTTTGATTAGCTTAGGCTAGTGTGTGTATGTCATTCAAGTGTGGGGAAACTTGGGGCATTGGTTGGGAAAAGGGTATGTTTTGTATTTTCATTGAAGATATTGGGAATTGGGTACATACTCGTGTATTAATTAAATGTTTAAACCATATGCATTGATACCCTTGTATATAATTACATCAAAAAAGAGAAAAATAAATGGAAAAAAGGGGACAAAATGCCCCAAAGTGAAGTTCAATAAGAATCAATGCATATGTGTGGTGATAAGAAAGAGAATGCATGAGTATATGAAAAGTGAAGAATGGGTAGTTAGGTTAGCACTTAAATTGTATAGGTTGTCGTAGGTTAGGTGGGAAGCTTAGGTTAATCAAAGATTCAAATTTCAAGCTCACTTGACCATATGTATCCATACCTTGACCCTAGCCCCATTACAACCTAAGAAAAGACCTCATGATATATGCATGCATGCATGGAATAATTGTTGATTGTTAGAGGAAGAACAAATTTTGGAAAGCATGATTAGGGGGGGGGGAATTGAGTCATCAACCCTATACACCAAGTGAATAGAGTGCAAACACTTCCGGTCAGGGTTCAAGGCTCAACTCCTTGTTCCCGACTTTCATTAGCATTCCTCATGTAAGCTATGCACACCCCACTTTGATGTTTAAATTGGTAGAGTTCATATATCCCTATGTACTCATATTTGTTCTTGGATGATTGATTCACTCTTGACCAAGTAGGTAGTAGCATCCATATTAGTTGCATTCATATAGGTATATTGCATCTCATAAGACCCCATTCTCTTGTGACTCTTTGGGCTTTTGACTTCTTTTAGCATGAGGACATGCTTGGTTTAAGTGAGGGGAGGTTGATAAACCCCATTTTTAGGGTTTATCTTGTATGGAATTTGGGGATTTTATCAATATTCTTTCAGACTTATTCATATAAAATGCATGGTTTTATGTTTCCATTCCAATTTTGCTTCATGGTTGAAAACATGCTTCTTTTACACTAAATATGCTATATTTTAATCCTCTTCTATTATCATTCGATGCCGTAATCTGTTTGTTAAGTGATTTCAGAGTTTATAGGGTATGGATAGCCTAGAAGAGAGGAAGGAAGCATGCATAAATGGAAGGAGCATGGAAAAAGGGAGCTTTGGAGCTTAAGCAGCGACGCGTACACGTGCCTTACGCATACGCGTGGATGCGCGCTGCTAGGATCGACGCGAAGAAGCCGGCGCATTCGCGTGTCTGGGCAAGAACCTCATGGATGCGCACGCGTGCTATGCACGTACGCGTGGATTGCAAAAACTCTAAGGATGCGCACGCATGACCCACGCGTACGCGTCAGTGCTCGCATGTGATTTTTAAGTGAAATCATGCTTGGCGACTTCACAGAGACTGTGGGGCCTAATCTGAAGCAATTTTGGTGCCAAAAGACTTAAAATGACCAAGGGATGAGGGGATTCAGATCATTCACACTATTACACACTTTTAGTTAGTTTTGGAAGTTACATTTTTAGAGAGAGAAACTCTAACTTCTCTCTAGGTTTTTGCTTTCTCAATTTCAACTTCTCTTGGATCCATTGGTGAGATCTATTGTCAATTCAATTCTACATTGCTTCAATTTGTAGATTTAATTCTTCTACTCCCAATTTAGTGTTCTTGTTGCTCAAGTTACTTTGGATCTTAGATTTGGATCTTGTTACTTTGATTTCTATTAATGCATTGAGGTATTTCATGTTCATTATTATTAATTGTTTGATTGTTGTTAATTTCTTGTAGTGAATACCTTTGATTTGAATTTTCTTCTCAATTTCACAATGTCTTTCATTCTTACTCTCCAAGTGTTTGAGAAAATGCCAGCTTTAGCTATGGAGTAGACTTTTCATTCTTGGCTTGGGGGTTGAGTTATTGGAGACACTTGAATTGTCAATGTCCTTTGTTGATTATCAATTGGAAATTGCTAATTAATTTGCATGTCACTAAAGTTAGACTTCCCTAGGGTTTGACTAGGACTTGTGAATCCAAATTGATTACCTTCACTTGACTTTCCTTCATAGTTAGGGGTTGACTAAGTGGAGCAATAACCAATCGTTGTCACAATTGATGGAGATTATGATGATAGGAATTCCAATTCTCACCCTAGCCAAGGCTTTTACATTGATTTATTGTCATTCACACTTGTTAGCTTATTCCTTTCTTGCACTAAACTCCAAAATACCAAGACAACTCCTAACCAATGATGTGCATCTTAGGGCAACTCCTAGGGAGAATAACTCGGGACTCTACTCCCGGTTATTGATTTGAATTATGGTGATACATTTTCTAATTTTGATTGTGAGAATTGCGTGTTGGTTTAGACTATACTCACGACGAAATTTCATTGATAAATTCTTTACCGACACAAAAATCTCGCATCACACGCGCATCTAGAGCAAACACCCGGCCTTGTTGCTTATTCCGGCCCGTATCTTGGTTCCTCCGATGATTGCAATCCTTGGCAATATGTCTAGGCAGTCCACAGTTAAAGCATATACCTCTTCCTCTCTTCTGGTGGAACTGGTCATAGTTAGCTCCTCTGAAGTGGCCTTGATCCTGAAGATGTTGAGGAGCATGCCCATCCTTCTTAAAGTTTTGTCCCTTTAGTTGAAAGAATTCTCCATGGTATCGGTCGTTGTTACCTCCACGAGTATCCCTTGCCAAAGCCACCTTCCTAGCACATTCTTCTACAACTCTTGCTTTGTTCACTAATGTGGAGAATCTCCTAATCTCCAACGGAGCCACAACAGTCATGATGTCATCCTTGAGCCCTCCTTGGTACTTGATGCATTTCCATCCTTCGTAGGACTCAGGAATACTGACATAGGAAAATTGTCGGTTTAGAAATTTCACAAAAATAATCTCGTTGATGTATAGATCCAAACCAATAATTAACCCTCAATTAAAGTTTAATTTTGTTTGTTACGATGCAAAACAATAAAAATCGAGAGTATTTAAACCTCGGGTCATCTCTCAAAGGAATTGCAGGGAAGTGTGCATATTATTTTTTATGAGAAAATGGGGGTTGTGATGACAATTGACAAGAAATGTAAATGACAAGAAAGTAAAACTATAACTAAGGAACTATAAATGCTAAAAGAGCTAAAAAATCAAAGCTAACAAAAAGGAATGACAATCAATCAATCTAAAAAGCCTTGGCTAGGGGTGAGAATTAGAATTCCTATCCTCATTGTCATCCTCAATTGTGATAGTAAGTGTATATTGCTCTCACTTAGTCATCCTCTAACAATGAAGGAAAGTCAAGTGAGCATAATTAACTATAGTCCACATGTCCTATTCAAATCCTAATGAAAGATTAGATTTAGTGTCATTTAAGCCAACTAGCAACCTTCAATCACCAATCAACATTAGATTTTGACAATTCAAGAATCTATAATTACTCAACCCCAAATCCAAGAATACAAAAATCTAATCTAAAACCAATTTAAGCATTTCGTCAAACTCCTAATGTGCATAAACATAAAGCATGATAAATTGCAAGAATTAGTAAAATCTAAACTACCAACTGCACGAAAATAATAACAATAGCCCAAACAAGCATCAAGGAAATATAGAACATCAAATTGAATTAAAAGAAATTGAAAATAACAAGAGTGTTCATAAAATTAAAAGAGAGGAAAATGAGAAATTAACAAGAGAAACTAAGAGAATTAAGGCAATTCAACAAGGAAAAGTAGATGAAACTAGATCAAGACAAGAAATAAAACCTAAATCTAAGATAAATTAACCTAATTCTATAGCGGCCTAGCCCCGAAGAAACGGTGCTTTTTCGGAATCAAACGGAGCTTTTATGGAACTTTTAGGAATTTTAGTGTATATAAGCACCTCTGCTGCACAGATGCTGTGTCATCAAGTTGCTGAGTCAGCAGCTTGACTATACCAGACACCTCTCCTGATCTAAGCAGGCACGTCGTGAAAAGTTGCGATTTTGAGCCACTTCAGGTCCAAATTTCAAAATTCTAATTTCTGTGGTTAGTCTCATTGTCACGAGCTAGTCCTAAATTTCATGAAAAAAATTATATTAATATAATATTCATATATTATTATTTTATCCAGAATATTATATTATTATTTTCTCTGCTGTGGTTAATGTTGATCTATGTTTAGTAATATAATAATCGGGCTAGAAATCTACCAGTAATGGATAATATCGTCATTCTTAATTAGATGAACTTAGTAATGCTAATGCTTCATCATATATCTTTCATTCTCATGATTATCCTGTTACTAGTATTATTTATACTAGTCAAGCTCATGCTTATCATTTAGTAGTGTAATCTGATGTATTTAGTTTTAGTAATTATCTTCAGAATGATATTTTATTATTAAATTTTGATGAGTCATCACCTTATGACACGTTTCTCTTCTAGGACTAGCCACCACATGTTTCCTTTCTTGCTCTCCAAGCAAAGGTTTCTTAAGGGAAGTAAGAAATACTTAAGTTCTAATTCATCTAGCTTTAATAATTATCCTTTCTTAAGATATTTTTACACAAAAATATAGGATAATTCTTAGCGTAACCACACGGCCTCCCATGAATCATCATTAATATTATCTTTACTTTCTAAACAACCTAGAACATAATGAGAGAAATCAAGAAAAACTTCCATGGATGCCTAAGCTTCTTTCTCCGTTCTTTCTCAAACTAAAATCCATATAAAAAATCTAATCCGACCAAAGTGTTCATCTCTTTCTCCTCTTCATTTCAATGTCAATTTTCATGGAGTAAATCAAGGTATGATGGCTTGATAAACCACCATTTTGTGGTTTATCTTGTGCTAAATTGAGTGGTCTTTATCAATTCTTTGCATACTTATTCACACAATTTGCATGGTTTTACAAATCCTTCCCAATTTTGTTCTATGGTTGAAAACTTGTTTCCTAAGCCCTTAAATTGTGTATTTTTAATTCCCCTTTATACCATTCGATGTCGTGATCTGTGTGTTAAGTGTTTTCAGGCTTTATAGGGCAGGAATGGCTTAGAGGATGGAAAAGAAGCTTGCAAAAATGGAAGGAACCCAAGAAACTATGGAGCTAACCAGCGAGAATCGACGCATACGCATTCCAGTGACTTGGCGCATTCCTTAGCGACGCGTACGCATACCTGACGCATACACGTGACATGCGCAGAAGACCACCGATGCGTACGCGCGACTGACGCGTACGCGTGACATGCGTCACGTGCAGAAATTGCAGAAGACGCTGGGGGCGATTTTGGGCTGAGTTTGGACCCAGTTTTCGGCCCAGAAACACAGACTAGAGCCAGGGGACAGCAGAGACTCAAGACACATTCTCATTTACTAATTTTAGGTTTAGTTTTGGAATCTTGGAGAGAAATTACCACTTCCTCTAGGGTTCTTCATATTCATAGATTTCCTAGTTTTATGCTTTTGAGTTGGATATTGAGAAGAGTACTACCTCTGTTGAAGTCTTTATCATTATAGTTTGTTTTCTTATTCCCTTACTCTTTTAATTCCCATTTACTTTGTTTAGAGCTACATATGGGTATCTTCGATTTTGGAATTTATTAATGCAAAGAGTATTTTTCCATTTAATTTCATCATTTGTCTGATTATTTCCAATTGATTTTAATTACTATGTCTTCTTTCTACTCTCTTTACATGTATGAGAAAATGGCATCCATGTCAATGGAGTAGACTTCCAACTTGACTTTGGAGTTGATTAATAGGAGACCCTTGAGTTGGAATACTCATGTGTTAATTGGTAATTGGAAGTTGTTGGCTGGCTCTCTAGTCACTAACGTTAATCCTTCCCAAGGGAGAGGATTAGGACTTGTGAATCAGAGTTGGCTCAATTACTTGACTTTCCTTTATCCGGTAAAGGTTAACTAAGTAAAAACAACAACCTCTTACTATTAATCTTGGAAAAATCCAACAAGGATAGAACTTCCGATTAATCTTCTCCTAGTCCAGGCTTTTTAACTTAATTGCATAAAACCTCTCGTAATTTCCATTGCCTTAATTTATAATCATTTACTTTCCCATTCTTCAACTCTAAAATTTCTCAGAAAATCTCTGACCAATAACTTGCATTTTGTTAGCAACTCATTGGGAGACGACCTGGGAATTCTACTCCCAGTATTTTATTCTTAAATTGTGACAACTCTTTCTAAATTGATATGCGGAATTTTTGTCAGTTAAGAACTGTACTCGCAACGTTATTTCCATTATAAATTCTTAATCGGCAA
The DNA here is from genome assembly GCF_003086295.3 of Arachis hypogaea. NCBI lineage: Eukaryota > Viridiplantae > Streptophyta > Magnoliopsida > Fabales > Fabaceae > Arachis > Arachis hypogaea. The sequence goes on from NC_092052.1 coordinate 82,582,551, forward strand.
TTTTCCGTACGTCAATTTTTGGCGCCGTTTCCGGGGAGATTGATAAAGCGCTATTTTACGGTTTATCTTGTGCTTAATTTAGTGGATTCTATCCACTAAACTCACACTTATTCATAGAATTTGCATGTTTTACATTTTCCTTCCCAAATTGATGCTATGATTGAAAACATGCTTCTTTGGCCTCAATTTCATTATTTTTAATCCTCTCTTATTATCATTCAATGCCGTGATATATTTTCTGAGTGTTTTCAAGGTTTATAAGGCAGGAATGACTTAGAGGATGGAAATGAAGCATGTATTAGTGGAAGGAATACAAAAAATTGAAGGAATTACTGAGCTGTCAAGCCTGACCTCTTCATACTCAATCGATAATAACTTGAGCTATAGAGGTCCGAATGAGGCGGTTCCAGTTGCGTTGGAAAGTTAACATCCCGAGCTTCAAAATGATATAAAATTTGCCATAGTTGCCTTGCTGTTAGGTGACGCATACGTATTAATAATGCGTACACGTGAATGACGCGTACGCGTGGATAGTGCGGCAGACAAGCGACGTGCACGCGTGGGCGATGCATACGCGTGACGAAGCCACATGCTGTACATATCAGAAATCACTGGAGGCAATTTCTGGGCTATTTTTGGCCCAGTTTCAAGCCCGAAAATACTGATTAGAGGCTACAAAGTGGAGCAGAAGGGGAATCATTCTATCATTATTCACAATTTAGGTTTTAGATGTACTTTCTAGAGAGAGAGGCTCTCTCTTCTCTCTAGGTTTTAGGGTTTATCTTAGTTTTAGATTTATTTCTTCTCAAATCCAGGTTGAATATTCCTTTAATTTATTTTTCTGCTACTTCTATTTATTCTATTACTTTAGTTTATCTTCTTCTATTGTTAATTTCCTTTTTCTACCATTTTTATGTTTATGATCTCTTGTTACGTTTGGTTTCAAATTAATGCAATATATGCTTTCTATGGTTATTGTTGCTTTCTTTAGTTTGTGTTATTGATGCTTGCAATTGGTTGTTTAGATTTAATATTCTCTTACTAATTTTCTATGCATTTATTTTGTGCCTACCAAGTGTTTGACAAAATGCTTGGTTGGATTTTTGATTAGACTTATCTCCTCTTGGCTTTGGTTTAGTAATTGGTGACACTTGAGTTATCAAACTCCTTCGTTGATTGATAATTGAAAGTTGCTAATTGATTTGGATTCCACTAAAGCTAGTCTTTCCTTAGGAGTTGACTAGGACTTGAGGAATCAAATTGATTCATCCACTTGAATTTCCTTCATAATTAGAGGGTTAACTATGTGGGAGCAATGAACAATTCTCATCACTATTGAGGACGATAATAAGGATAGGACTTCCAATTCTCATTCCTTGCCAAGAGCTTTTATAGTTGTTAGGTTGTTTCCTTTGCAATTTACTTTTCTTGTTTCTTAATCCAAAACCCCAAAATACACACTCATAACCAATAACAAGAACACTTCCCTCCAATTCCTTTGAGAGATGACCCGAGGTTTGAATACTTCGGTTATTATTTTTAGGGGTTCGTTACTTGTGACAACCAAATTTTTGTATGAAAGGATTCTTTGTTGGTTTAGAAACTATACTTGCAACGAGAATTCATTATGAAATTCTTTACCATAAAAAATCTCTTCATCAAAATGGCGCCGTTGCCGGGGAATTGCAAACGTGTGCCTATCGCTTTTTACTTGTTTGCTAGTTTTTGTTAGTTTTAGGACTTTGTTACGTATTTTTATTAGTTTTTGTTTTATTTGTTACTATGAATTCTCACCCCTTTGGCTATGACTTTGGTTCAAATTATGTTTTAGGGAATGGAAGCTACATGAGAACATACATCAAGGATAGGACAATCAAAGTTGGGAGGAGCCACAAGAATTTGATCAACCCTCATGGCAACAACCTCCACTAACATACTATGACCAAGAGCCATTCCAAGATGCATACCAAGATAATGGCTATGGTGAGCACCCTTTTGATTATCAAAATCCACCACCATATGCCTTTGAACCCCCTCCTCAACATAATTTTGAACCACCATACTCAAAAGCCCCTTACCACCAAACACCCCCATATGACCCTAATCCTTACCCACCATACCAAGCACCTTACGAGCCATACATAGAACCACCCCCATTCCAACATAATTACTCCCAAGAACCACCACCTCAATATACACCATCTCCATACCCTTATCAAGAGGAACCATCTTCGTATTATGAGCCCTTTCTCCTAACAAATGAACCCTCCTACCCACCCCAATCTCCTGTAGATAATACCCTTAGTGTTATTCACCAAGGGCAAAGAGAGCTTCAAACCACACTTACCTCTACTCTTACTAGTCTCACCTCTACTCTCCAAGCTCTTATATCCCGCATGGATGCATCATTTAACCCCAATATTCAACCCTTAAGCTCTAGTGCACTTCCTTTTCAACCACATAATGACCTCTCCATCCCATCACCACCCTCCATGGAAGAGCACCCACATCCATCAATCCAAGAGCAACACCATCCCAATTATGCTAGTGACATGGAACAAGAGAGAAGGGATCGTATAAGGGACGTAATAGATCGGATTCATATATACATACTTCAAGAGAAGTAAGAGGAGGCCCAAAAGGTAGAGGTAGGGGAGACTCTTGAAGACGAAGGAGTAGTTGAAGAATTGGTGAAGGAAGACATCAAGTATGAGTTTGCTTTTGTACTAGAGCAAGTGGAGAAAGCCAAAATTATCGAAGAAGAAGAAGTGGTTGAAGACTTGGGAGATACGGAACCTCCATGGGAAAGTCAAGTCATAGTGCCTCCTTCCAAGATGTTTGAAATTGATGTTGAGGAGGGTGTACAACCTCCAAGGCATATCATGGTTGAAGACTTTGAAGAGGTTGATCAAGAGATGGAGATTAAAGAAGAAGAGGCAGAACCTCCCATGCCCTTGGTAAGAAATGAAGAAGAGATTGAATTGGAAGAAAGCTACCAAGAGGAAGAGGTTGAAATTGAATAAGCTTGCAAAGAGGTGAAAGTATTTAAAGAAGAGCACAAGGGAGTGGAGCTTGCAAGATCATTAGAAACACCTCTCCCAAAGCCATTACCATCCAATACAACATTCAAGTGGGTAAAATTCTTATCGTTAACCCTTACTTTTCCACTTGAATATGGTTTGCTTGAGACGGAAGGTCAACTTAGAGCTCTCTGCAGATTGAAGAGTAATGGAGAATTGTGTAGTGGTTGGAAGCGTTACTCTAGGTACATGATGGTTGTACGCTCAAAGTTTGATAACAATGGTTGGTGTAGAACCAAGGTGAATGGGTCTAAGAGGATGATGCGGGGGCGAAAGTCGGCCAATTAAGAAATCAAATCAGGAAGTACGTTGTGAGTATAGCTCTTAACCAGCAAAAATCCGCCTCATCAATTTAGAAAGGTTGTCACAAAAAACATTAGAATAAAAATACTGGGAGTATGAGTCCCAGGTCGTCTCCCAACGAGTTGCCAAAAAGGGTGCTAATTTATTAATCAGGAGTTTTCCAAGAAAATTGAGGGTTGAACGACAGAAAAATAACTAATTGTAAATTAAAGCAATGAAAATTAAAAGAGATTTATATTATTCAAAATAAAAGGGCTTGACTGGGGGGAATGATTAATTGGAAGTTCTGTCCTTGTTGGAATTCTCTCAAGTGTAGTATAAAGAAGTTGTTATTTTCACTTAGTTAACCATTACTAAATAAAGGAAAGTCAAGTAATTGAGCTAACTCTTATTCACAAATCCTAGTCCTCTCTCTTGGGAAGGTATAGCGTTAGTAAATACAGAATTAGCCAACAACTTCCAATTTAACTAATCACTTGACCATTCCAACTCAAGTGTCTCCTCTTAATCAACCCCTATGTCAAGTAGGAAATCTACTCCATTGACATGAATATAACGCTCATAAAAATATAAGAAGAAGACATGATAAATTAAATAAAATAGGGATTGAAAACTAATTAAAAATAAAAGTAATCCTTTGCATTAATAAATCCAAAATAATCCAATTGTAACTCTAAACAAGAATTAGGAATATGGAATAAATAAATAGGAAGTCAGAAAACAAACTAGAATAGTATTTTCAACGGAGGTGATAACTCTTCAGTATCCAAAAGCAAAAGCATAAAACTATAAAACTATGAGTGTAAAAAAACGTAGAGGAAGAGTAAATTCCCTCTAGATTCAGATCTAAAAACCTAAAACTATGCTAATGAGAATATGTGTTGACTCTCTGCACGTTCCCTGGCTCTATTCTGTGTTTCTGGGCCAGAAACTGGGTCAAAACTCGGCCCGAAATCACCCCAGCATTTTCTGTTATTTCTGCATATCGCGCATGTCACGCGTACTCGTCAGTCACGCGTGCGCGTCATTTGGCGAATTTCCTTGTCACGCGTACGCGTCATCCACACGTGCACGTCTTTTGTGCAACTCCAATCCACGCGTACGCGTCAGGCACGCGCACGCGTCGCTACTATATTCTCCATGTTGCACGCACGCGTGAGCCATCCGTGCGCGTCGATGCTCGCTGGTCATCTCCTTAGTTTCTTGTGTTCTTTCCATTTTTGCAAGCTTCCTCTCCATTTTCTAAGCCATTCCTGCCCTATGAAGCCTGAAACACTTAACACACCGATCACGGCATCGAATGGTATAAAGGAGAATTAAAATACACAAATTAAAGATCTCTAGGAAGCAAGTTTTTAACCATAGAACAAACTAGGAAGGAATTGTAAAATCATGTAAATCATATGAATAAGTGGGTAAAGACTTGATAAAACCACTCAATTGAACACAAGATAAACCATAAAATAGTGGTTTATCAACCTCCCCACACTTAAACCTCATGCTTAGCTCAAGGAGATACAATAAATGAGTAGGGAAAAGTAAGACTCATACAATGCAATGCAATCTATATATGAATGCAACTATATGCTAAGATGATTTTGCCTACTTGGTTAAGAGTAAATAAGTTCTTCAAGACAAACATAAATCAGATATCACTAATTGAAATCATATAGTAACAACAAATAAACTTGTAAGAAGACAGCTCATGAAAGCAGGTGATGAGCGGATAATTTATACGCTTTAGTAGGATCTAGTTACTTTTAGGGATTTTTTTATTAGTTTTTATGTTAAATTCACATTTCTAGACTTTACTATGAGTTTGTGTGTTTTTCTGTGATTTCAGGTATTTTCTAGCTGAAATTGAGGGACCTGAGCAAAAATCAGATTCAGAGGTTGAAGAAGGACTGCTGATGCTGTTGGATTCTGACCTCCCTGCACTCAAAATGGATTTTCTGGAGCTACAGAACTCAAAATGGCGCGCTTCCAATTGCGTTGGAAAGTAGACATCTAGGGATTTCCAGCAATATATATTAGTCTATACTTTGGCCTAGTTTAGATGATGCAAAAGGGCGTTGAACGCCTGTTCTACGCTACTGTCTGGAGTTAAACGCCAGAAACACGTTACGAATCAGAGTTGAACGCCAAAAACACGTTACAACTTGGCGTTCAACTCCAAAAGAAGCCTCTACACGTGGAAAGCTAAAGCTCAGCCCAAGCACATACCAAGTGGGCCCCGGAAGTGGATTTATGCATCAATTACTTACTTCTGTAAACCCTAGTAGCTAGTTTAGTATAAATAGGACTTTTTACTATTGTATTAGACATCTTTTGATCATTTTTAGATCTCTAGACCTCCATGGGAGGCTGGCCACTTGGCCATTCTTACCCTATGTTCACTTATGTATTTTTCAATGGTAGAGTTTCTGCACTCCATAGATTAAGGTGTGGAGCTCTGCTGTTCCTCATGAATTAATGCAAAGTATTGCTGTTTCTATATTCAATTCAACTTATTCCGCTTCTAAGATATTCATTCGCACTTCAATATGAATGTGATGAATGTGACAATCATCATCATTCCCCTACGAACGCGTGCCTGACAACCACTTTCGTTCCACCTTAGATTGAATGAGTATCTCTTGGATCTCTTAGTCAGAATCTTCGTGGTATAAGCTAGATTGATGGCGGAATTCATGAGAGTCTGGAAAGTCTAAACCTTGTCTGTGGTATTCCAAGTAGGACTCTGGGATTGAATGACTGTGACGAACTTCAAACTCGCGAGTGCTGGGCGTAATGACAGACGCAAAAGGTGGGTGAATCCTATTCCAGTATGATCGAGAACCTCAGATGATTAGCCGTGTTGTGACAGAGCATTTGGACTATTTTCATAAAGAGGATGGGATGCAGCCATTGACCACGGTGATGCCTCCAGATGATTAGCCATGCAGCGACAGCGCATCGGACCATTTTCACAGAGAGGATGAAAAGTAGCCATTGACAACGGTGATGTCCTTACAAAAAGCCAGCCATGGAAAGGAGTAAGACTGATTGGATGAAGACAGCGGGAAAGCAGAGGTTCAGAGGAACGAAAGCATCTCTATACGCTTATCTGAAATTCCCACCAATGAATTACATAAGTATTTCTATCTTTATTTTATGTTTAATTATTATATATTTTCGAAAACTCCATCACCATTTGATATCCGCCTGACTGAGATTTACAAGGTGACCATAGTTTGCTTCATACCAACAATCTCCGTGGGATCGACCCTTACTCACGTAAAGTTTTATTACTTGGACGAACCAGTGCACTTGCTGGTTAGTTGTGCGAAGTTGTGAAGTTATGTTTGGACCATGGTTCTGTGCACCCATTTTTGGCGCCATTTCCAGGGAAAGAACGAACAAATAATTTTACAAATCTAAATCTGAGTGATCACAATTTCGCATACCAAATTTTTGGTGTCGTTGCCGGGGATTGTTCGAGTTTGGACAACTAACGGTTCATCTTGTTGCTCAGATTAGGTAATTTTCTTTTTGTTTTATTTTCAAAAATTTTTCAAAAATCTTTCAAAAATTTCTCATCTGTTTTCGAAAAAAAAATAATATAAATCTTTTCAAAAATATATTTTACTTCAGAATTTTTAAGAATGAATTCTAGTGTTTCATGAAGCATGTGGAAGCTTGACTGGCTGTAAAGCCATGTCTAAATTCATTTGGACTGGGGCTTCCGACCCAACATTATCAAGAGCAAGCTAGTTGTTGCTAATCCACCTGCTGCTGTTCCAGATCCACTTGATTTACATGCTAAAGCTTGACTGGCTATTAAGCCATGTCTAACCCTCAGATTGGAGCTTTAGACTAAGAATGCAAGATTCCTGGAATTCATATTAAAAATTTTGGAATCCTTATTTTTCTTTTTCACATTAATTTTCGAAAAAAAAATCCAAAAAAATTAATAAAATCATAAAAATAAAAAATATTTTGTGTTTCTTGTTTGAGTCTTGAGTCAATTGTAAGTTTGGTGTCAATTGCATCTCCATTTGCACTTTTCGAAAAAATGCATTCATGCATTGCATTCATCATGATCTTCAAGTTGTTCTTGATAAACCTTCTTGTTTGATCTTCATATTTTCTTGTTTTGTGTCTTTCCTTATTTTTCATATACATTCTTGCATTCATAGTGTCTATACATGAAAAATTTTTAAGTTTGGTGTCTTGCATGTTTTCTTTGCATATAAAAATTTTCAAAAATATGTTCTTGATGTTCATCATGATCTTCAAAGTGTTCTTAGTGTTCATCTTGACATTCATAGCATTCTTGCATGCATTCATTGTTTTGATCCAAAATTTTCATGCATTGCATCATTTTCATGTTTTTCTCTCTCATCATAAAAAAATTCAAAAATAAAAAAAAATATCTTCCCCTTTTTCTCTCTTAAAAATTTCGAAAATTAGATTTGACTTTTTCAAAAAATTTTAAAATCTAGTTATTTTTATGAGTCAAATCAAATTTTCAATTTAAAAATCTTATCTTTTTCAAAATCTTTTTCAAAAATCAAATCTTTTTCATTTTTCTTATTTATTTTTGAAAATTATAAAAATATTTTTCAAAAATCTTTTTCTTCATTCTATCTCATAATTTTCGAAAATAACATCATCAATTAATGTTTTGATTCAAAAATTTCAAGTTTGTTACTTACTTGTTAAGAAAGATTCAAACTTTAAGTTCTAGAATCATATCTTGTGATTTCTTGTGAATCAAGTCATTAATTGTGATTTTAAAAATCAAATCTTTTCCAAAACTAATTCAATCATATCTTTTCAAAAATATCTTCTTATCTTATCTTTTTCAAAAATTTGATTTTAAAATATCTTCTCTAACTTCTTATCTTCTTATGTTTTCAAAATTGATTTTCAAATTTGTTTCAACTAACTAACTAACTTTTTGTTTGTTTGTTATCTTTTTCAAAACTACCTAACTAACTCTCTCTCTTTAATTTTCGAAAATATCTCCCTCTTTTTCAAAAATTCTTTTTAATTAACTAATTGTTTCAAAATTCAATTTTAATTTATTTCTTCTTTTAATTTTCAAAAATCACTAACCATTTTTCAAAAATTATTTTCGAAAATTCTCTTCTCTCTCTCATCTCCTTCTATTTATTTATTCATCTACTAACATCTCTTCCTCACTCACCAAAAATCCGAACCCCCTCTCTCTCTCTGAGTTCAGATTTTCTCTTCTTCTTTTCTTCTACTCTTATTTTCTTCCACTCACCTAAGGGAACCTCTACACCTGGGCAAAAAGGATCCCTATTATTATTTTTTTGTTCCCTCCTTTTTCATATGAGCAGGAGCAAGGACAAGAACATTCTTGTTGAAGCAGATCCAGAACCTGAAAGGAAACTAAGAGAAGCTAAATTACAACAATCCAGCAAGCACCTTTCAGAAATTTTTTAAGAAGAAGAGGAGATGGCAGCCAAAAATAATAATAATGCAAGGAGGATGCTTGGTGACTTTACTGCACCTAATTCCAATTTACATGGAAGATGCATCTCTATCCCTACCATTGGAGCAAACAATTTTGAACTGAAACCTCAATTAGTTTCTCTGATGCAACAAAACTGCAAGTTTCATGGACTTCCATCTGAGGATCCTTTTCAGTTCTTAACTGAATTCTTGCAGATATGTGATACTGTTAAGACTAATAGAGTAGATTCTGAAGTCTACAGGCTCATGCTTTTCCCTTTTGCTGTAAGAGACAGAGCTAGAGTGTGGTTGAACTCTCAACCTAAAGATAGCCTGAACTCTTGGGATAAGCTGGTCACGGCTTTCTTAGCCAAGTTCTTTCCTCCTCAAAAGCTGAGAAAGCTTAGAGTGGATGTTCAAACCTTCAGATAGAAAGAAGGTGAATCCCTCTATGAAGCTTGGGAGAGATACAAGCAACTGACCAAAAAGTGTCCTTCTGACATGCTTTCAGAATGGACCATCCTGGATATATTCTATGATGGTCTGTCTGAATTAGCTAAGATGTCATTCGATACTTCTGCAGGTGGATCCATTCACCTAAAGAAAACGCCTGCAGAAGCTCAAGAACTCATTGACATGGTTGCTAATAACCAGTTCATGTACACTTCTGAGAGGAATCCTGTAAGTAATGGGACGCCTCAGAAGAAGGGAGTTCTTGAAATTGATACTCTGAATGCCATATTGGCCCAGAATAAAATATTGACTCAGCAAGTCAATATGATTTCTCAGAGTCTGAATGAAATGCAAGCTGCATCCAACAGTACTCAAGAGGCAGTTTCTGAAGAAGAAGCTTATGATCCTGAGAACCCTGCAATAGCAGAGGTGAATTACATGGGTGAACCATATGGAAACACCTATAACCCCTCATGGAGAAATCACCCAAATCTCTCATGGAAGGATCAACAAAAGCCTCAACAAGGCTTTAGTAATGGTGGAAGAAATAGGTTTAACAATAGTAAACCTTTTCCATCATCCACTCAGCAACAGACAGAGAACTCTGAACAAAATACATCTAAGGCAACTGTAAGTTTCATGAATGAAACAAGGTCCTCCATTAGAAATTTGGAAGCACAAGTGGGCCAGCTGAGTAAAAGGATCACTGAAATTCCTCCTAGTACTCTCCCAAGCAGTACAGAAGAAAATCCAAAAGGAGAGTGCAAGGCCATTAAAATGACCATCATGGCCGAACCCAGAAGAGAGGAGAAGGACGTGAATCCCAGTGAGGAAGATCTCCTGGGACGTCCAGTGATCAATAAGGAGTTTCCCTCTAAGGAACCAAAGGAATCTGAGGCTCATCTAGAGACCATAGAGATTCCATTGAACCTCCTTACGCCCTTCATGAGCTCTGATGAGTATTCTTCTTCTGAAGAGAATGAGGATGTTACTGAAGAGCAAGTTACCAAGCTCCTTGGTGCAATCATGAAGCTGAATGCCAATTTATTTGGTAATGAGACTTGGGGAGATGAACCTCCCCTGTTCACCAATGAACTAAATGTATTGGATCAACTGAGATTAAATCAGAAGAAAAAGAATCCTGGAAAGTTCCTGATACCTTGTACCATAGGCACCATGACCTTTGAGAAGGCTCTATGTGACCTGGGGTCAGGAATAAACCTCACGCCACTCTCTGTAATGGAGAAACTAGGAATCTTTGAGGTACAAGCTGCTAAAATCTCATTAGAGATGGCAGACAATTCCAGAAAACAGGCTTATGGACAAGTAGAGGACATATTAGTAAAGGTTGAAGGCCTTTACATCCCTGCTGATTTCATAATCCTAGATATTGGGAAGGATGAGGATGAATCCATCATCCTTGGAAGACCCTTCCTAGCCACAGCAAGGGCTGTGATTGATGTTAACAGAGGTGCACTAGTCCTTCAATAGAATGAGGACTCCCCTGAGTTTAAAACTCAAGGACATCCTTCTGTAAACATGAAAAAGAGGCACAGTAAGCTTCTCCCACTGCAGAGTCAACCAGAGCCCCCACAGTCAAACTCTAAGTTTGGTGTTGGGAGGCCACAACCAAACTCTAAGTTTGGTGTTGAACTCCCATATCCAAACTCTAAGTTTGGTGTTGAACTCCCATATCCAAACTCTAAGTTTGGTGTTGGGGAGTCTCAACAATGCTTTGAACATCTGTGAGGCTCCATGAGAGCCCACTGTCAAGCTATTGACATTAAAGAAGCGCTTGTTGGGAGGCAACCCAATTTTTTATTTAATTATATTTTTATTAGTTATATGTCTTTATAGGTTAATGATCATGTGGAGTCACAAAATAAATATAAAAATTGAAAACAGAATCAAAAATAGCAGAAGAAAAATCACACCCTGGAGGAGGATCTTACTGGCATTTAAATGCCAGTAAGGAGCATCTGGCTGGCGTTCAATGCCAGAACAGAGCATGGATCTGGCGTTGAACGCCAGAAACAAGCAGCATCCTGGCGTTCAGACGCCAGAAATGCACAGTGGAGAAGAGCTGGCGCTGAACGCCAGAAACAAGCATCTGGCTGGCGTTCAACGCCAGAAATATGTTGCATCTGGGCGCTGAACACCCAGAACAAGCATCAATTCGGCGTTTAAACGCCAGAATTGCATGCAAAGGCATTTTACACGCCAAATTGGTGCAGGGATGCAATTCCTTGACACCTCAAGATCTGTGGACCCCACAGGATCATCTCAGCATCTGTGGACCCCACAGGATCCCCACCTACCACCACTCACTCTCTTCCCTCTTCTCAATGTTCATCTTCTCTTCCCAATAAACACTCTTCCCCAAAACTCTTCACCAATCACCTCAATCTCTCTTCCCTATCACCACTTCACCACTCACATCCATCCACTCTTCCCCATAAACCTACCTCATAAACTCCACCTACCTTCAAAATTTAAAATCAATTTCCCACCCAAAACCCACCCTTATGGCCGAACCTTACCCCCTCCCTTCCCTATATATAGCCCTCCATTCTTCCTCATTTTCACACAACACAACCCTCTCTTCCCCTTCTTGGCCGAATACACCTCTCCCTCCTCTCCTCCATATTTTCTTCTTCTTCTTCATCTATTCTTTCTTCTCTTGCTCGAGGGCGAGCAATATTCTAAGTTTGGTGTGGTAAAAGTATAAGCTTTTTGTTTTTCCATTACCATTGATGGCACCCAAGACCGGAGAATCCTCTAGAAAAGGGAAAGGGAAGACAAAAGCTTCCACCTCCGAGTCATGGGAGATGGAAAGATTCATCTCCAAAGCTCATCAAGACCACTTCTATGATGTTATGGCCAAGAAGAAGGTGATCCCCGAGGTCCCTTTCAAGCTCAAGAGAAATGAGTATCCGGAGATCTAACATGAAATCCAAAGAAGAGGTTGGGAAGTTCTAACAAACCCCATCCAACAAGTCGGAATTCTAATGGTTCAAGAGTTCTATGCCAATGCATGGATCACTGGGAACCATGATCAAAGTAAGAACCCGAACCCAAAGAATTATATTACAATGGTTCGGGGGAAATACTTAGATTTTAGTCCAGAAAATGTGAGGTTGGCGTTTAACTTGCCCATGATGCAAGGAGATTCACGCCCCTACACTAGAAGGGTCAACTTTAATCAAAGGTTGGACCAAGTCCTCATGGACATATGTGTGGAAGGAGCTCAATGGAAGATTGACTCCAAAGGCAAGCCGGTTCAACTAAGAAGACTAGACCTCAAGCCTGTGGCTAGAGGATGGTTAGAGTTCATCCAACGCTCCATCATCCCCACTTGCAACCGATCTGAAGTTACTGTGGATCGGGCCATCATGATTCATAGCATCATGATTGGAGAGGAAGTAGAAGTTCATGAAGTCATCTCCCTTGAACTCTACAAAATAGCCGAAAAGTCCTCCCCCATGGCAAGGCTAGCTTTTCCTCATGTTATTTGCCATCTATGTTACTCAGTTGAAGCTTTCATAGAAGGAGACATTCCCATTGAGGAAGAAAAGCCCATCACTAAGAAAAGGATGGAGCAAGCAAGAGAGCCCGTTCATGGATCTCAAGAGACGCATGAAGCTCATCACCATAAAATCCCGGAGATGCCTCAAATGCATCTTCCTCCACAAAACTATTGGGAGCAAATCAACACCTCCCTAGGAGAATTAAGTTCCAACATGGGACAATTAAGGGTGGAACATCAAGAGCACTCCATCATCCTTCATGAAATTAGAGAAGATCAAATAGCAATAAGGAAGGAGCAACAAAGACAAGGAAGAGACATAGAAGAGCTCAAGGACATCATTGGTTCCTCAAGAAGGAAACGCCACCATCACTAAAGTGGACTCATTCCTTGTTCTTACATTCTCTGTTTTTCGTTTTCTATGTTAAGTGCTTATCTAAGTTTGTGTCTTATTACATGATCATTAGTATTTAGTAACTTTGTCTTAAGGTTATGAATGTCCTATGAATCCATCACCTCTCTTAAATGAAAACTGTTTTAACTCAAAAGAACAAGAAGTACATGAGTTTCGAATTTATCCTTGAACTTAGTTTAATTATATTGATGTGATGACAATACTTTTTGTTTTCTGAATGAATGCTTGAACAGTGCATATGTCTTTTGAAGTTGTTGTTTATGAATGTTAAATATGTTGGCTCTTGAAAGAATGATGACAAGGAGACATGTTATTTGATAATATGAAAAATCATAAAAATGATTCTTGAAGCAAGAAAAAGCAGTGAATACAAAAGCTTACAGAAAAAAAAATAGCAAAAAAAAATAGAAAAAAAAGAGAGAGAAAAAGCAAGCAGAAAAAGCCAAACCTCTTAAAACCAAGAGGCAAGAGCAAAAAGCCAATAACCCTTAAAACCAAAAGACAAGGGTAATAAAAAGGATCCCAAGGCTTTGAGCAACAGTGGGTAGGAGGGACTAAAGGAATAAAATCCTTGCCTAAGCAGCTAAACCAAGCTGTCCCTAACCATGTGCTTGTGGCGTGAAGGTGTCAAGTAAAAACTTGAGACTGAGCGGTTAAAGTCAAGGACCAAAGCAAAAGAAGAGTGTGCTTAAGAACCCTGGACACCTCTAATTGGGGACTTTAGCAAAGCTGAGTCACAATCTGAAAAGGTTCACCCAATTATGTTTCTGTGGCATTTATGCATCCGGTGGTAATACTGGAAAACAAAGTGCTTAGGGCCACGGCCAAGACTCATAAAGTAGCTGTGTTCAAGAATCAACATACTGGACTAGGAGAATCAATAACACTATCTGAACTCTGAGTTCCTATAGATGCCAATCATTCTGAACCTCAATGGATAAAGTGAGATGCCAAAACTATTCAAGAGGCAAAAAGCTACAAGTCCCGCTCATCTGATTAGAGCTATGTTTCATTGATAGTTTGGAATTTATAGTATATTCACTTCTTTTTATCCTATTTGATTTTCAGTTGCTTGGGGACAAGCAACAATTTAAGTTTGGTGTTGTGATGAGCGGATAATTTATACGCTTTTTGGCATTGTTTTTAGTATGTTTTTAGTAGGATCTAGTTACTTTTAGGGATGTTTTTATTAGTTTTTATGTTAAATTCACATTTCTGGACTTTACTATGATTTTGTGTATTTTTCTGTGATTTCAGGTATTTTCTGGCTGAAATTGAGGGACCTGAGCAAAAATCAGATTCAGAGGTTGAAGAAGGACTACTGATGCTGTTGGATTCTGACCTCCCTGCACTCAAAATAGATTTTCTGGAGCTACAGAACTCAAAATGGCGCGCTTCTAATTGTGTTGGAAAGTCGACATCCAGGGCTTTCCAGAAATATATAATAGTCCATACTTTGGCCTAGTTTAGATGACGCAAAAGTGCGTTGAACGCCAGTTCTATGCTGCTGTCTAGAGTTAAACGCCAGAAACAACGTTACGAATCAGAGTTGAAAGCCAAAAACACATTACAACTTGGCGTTCAACTCCAAAAGAAGCCTCTGCACGTGGAAAGCTAAAGCTCAGCCCAAGCACACACCAAGTGGGCCCCGGAAGTGGATTTATGCATCAATTACTTACTTCTGTAAACCCTAGTAGCTAGTTTAGTATAAATAGGACTTTTTACTATTGTATTAGACATCTTTTGATCATTTTTAGATCTCTAGACCTCCATGGGAGGCTGGCCACTCGGCCATGCTTACCCTATGTTCACTTATGTATTTTCAATGGTAGAGTTTCTGCACTCTATAGATTAAGGTGTGGAGCTCTGCTGTTCCTCATGAATTAATGCAAAGTACTACTGTTTCTATATTCAATTCAACTTATTCCGCTTCTAAGATATTCATTCGCACTTCAATATGAATGTGATGAACGTGACAATCATCATCATTCCCCTACGAACGCGTGCCTGACAACCACTTCCGTTCCACCTTAGATTGAATGAGTATCTCTTGGATCTCTTAGTCAGAATCTTTGTGGTATAAGCTAGATTAATGGCGGAATTCATGAGAGTCCGGAAAGTCTAAACCTTGTCTGTGGTATTCCGAGTAGGACTCTGGGATTGAATGACTATGACAAACTTCAAACTCGCGAGTGCTGGACGTAGTGACAGACGCAAAAGGTGGGTGAATCCTATTCCAGTATGATCGAGAACCTCAGATGATTAGCCGTACTGTAACAGAGCATTTGGACCATTTTCACAAAGAGGATGGGACGTAGCCATTGACCACGGTGATGCCTCCATATGATTAGCCATGCAGTGACAGCGCATCAGACCATTTTCACAGAGAGGATGAAAAGTAGCCATTGACAACGGTGATGTCCTTACAAAAAGCCAGACATGGAAAAGAGTAAGACTGCTTGGATGAAGACAGCGGGAAAGTAGAGGTTCAGAGGAATGAAAGCATCTCTATACGCTTATCTGAAATTCTCACCAATGAATTACATAAGTATTTCTATCTTTATTTTATGTTTAATTATTATATATTTTCGAAAACTCCATAACCTTTTGATATCCGCCTGACTGAGATTTACAAGTTGACCATAGCTTGCTTCATACCAACAATCTCCGTGGGATCGACCCTTACTCACGTAAGGTTTTATTACTTGGGCGACCCAGTGCACTTGCTGGTTAGTTGTGCGAAGTTGTGAAGTTATGTTTGGACCATTGTTCTGTGCACCCGTTTTTGGCGCCATTGCCAGGGAAAGAACGAACAAATAATTTTACAAATCTAAATCTGAGTGATCACGATTTCGCATACCAGCAGGGAACATAGAATCAAGCATTGAACCCTTACTGGTAGTGTATATGCACTCTAATCTCTCAAGTGTCTAAGGTTAATCACTCTACTCTTCCCTAATCATGCTTTCTAAACTTTGTTCTTCACCTAACCAATCAATAAATATTTAATGTACCAATGCAAACATCATGAGGTCTTTTCAAGGTTGTAATGGGGCCAAGGTAAAGGTGAGGGTATATATATAGCTAAGTGAGCTATGAATTGAATCCTTGATTAACCTAAGCTCTTTACCTATACATACACTCTACATACTTTTTTAAATTCATGCCTAGCTACCCAAAATTCCAACTTTTTCATTACATACTCATGCATCAACTTTTCTCTTAACTTGTATCACATATGCATTGATTTTTCATTAAACTTAACATTGGGGTAATTTTGTCCCCTTATTTATTTATTTAAATATTGAATATCTTTGGATTTTTTTTAAATAAGAGTGAACATAACTTATCAATGCACATGGGTTTTTTTTTTCTGTTTTCACATGAGTAGGTACCCAAATTCCCAATAATTAATAGAAACACAAGACATTCCCTATTAACTCATGTTCCCAGAGTTTCCCACACTTAATTGACACACAATCTCTATCTTAAGCTAACCAAAGATTCAATTTGGGGTATTTAATTTGTTTTTCTACTTAAGGCTAGTGATGTGGTAAAATATAGAACAAATGGGATTAAAAGGCTCAAAGTGGCTAACAAAGGTGAATGGAAGGGTAGGATATTTGGGATAAGTGAGCTAATAATCGAACAATGGCCTCAATCATATGCATTCATATAACACATTAAACATTGGACATATAGGATGGAACAAAATATAGATTACAATCATAGAGAAGCAAACACACAAGAATAAAATATTATGGTTAAATAGTGTAACCATGTAATTAAGCTCAAGTCTCACAGGTTGTGTGTTCTAGCTTTAAAAACCATGTTCCAATTTACAATCTTCAAACAAGTTTAACACAAAAAAAATTCTGATTTAAATTAGTGAAATTTAAAAAAAAATAGGGTCTTAAAAAGAAACTTATTATTTTTCAACCAAATAGAACATGCATGCAAATACCTATTACTATGCAATTTATCCTATCCTAAAAAAAGAAAAATAAATAATTTATTGGTGCTAAGAAGAGTAAATACCTCCAGAAGTCAGGTATTGACCGACCTCTCCACACTTAAAGCTTGGCACCGTCCTCGGTGCCATCAGTCAGGAACAAAGGGGGGCTGGTAGCAGTATCTCCACAATCGGGACCGTCATGGCTCCCTGTACTTGTAAATGAAGTGGAGTCCAGGGTATTTGGGTCTTCTTCAGGTGGGTGGTTACCAACAAGCAGCTCCTTGAGGTATGTAAATCGGCGCTTGTTACGGCGCTCTCTTCGCTTTCCTTACCGGTCAAGCCGGTCCAACCTCTCAAGTATCTGATGGAGCAGTTGATTTATTGAAGGTGCTTGTGATGTGGAAGGTGAAGGAATATCTTCGGCTGGTTCAGCAGGCCAGCTAGTAGTGGTTGCTGGAGGTCTGATGTACTTCCCGTTAGGGACGTACTGATCATCCCATGGAATCATTGCCTTGGTGTCCCCAGCTCTGTAGGAGACTCTGACTGCTGAGACTAGATCTGAAACCAAGGCGGGAAAAGGTTGGTTGCCCAAAATCTGTACGTGTCCCATAGCATGCCGAAGGTGTCTTGGTAAATTGAGGTGCTGGTATGTAAGGATACACCAGAGTAGAACAGTCATATCTGCAGTGAAGGAGGACTCGTGAGTGCTCGGAAAGATGTAATGGGACATAATCTGTGCCCATACTCGAGCCTCTAAGGTGAGTGCTGAAGCTAATACGCCCTTAGGTCTGGATCGATGGTATCCAAAGATCCATCTGCTGCCAGGTTGGGCTATAACTCTGAGAACGGCGTTCCAGTCAAATTGGTATGTCTGGCGCTTGAATGAGGCTTCTTGGAATGCGTCCAGTCCTTCTGGAGCAGAGGGAAGATTTAATGCTCGCTGAATGGCCTCTTCAGTTATGGGAACTTGCTTCTGACAGACATAGACAGACTACAGGGTTGGCATGTGGAAATTGGAGTAGAATTCAACTACCCAAGAAAGGTTAACCTGCCGTGGCTATCTCCGTAGGAATCCCATTGTCTTCGCTCAATGCGGGGCTCAACAAATTTAACAATGTGGGTCGGGAGAATGAGTAGGTACTCATTATTATAGTTCCGCTCAGCCAGGATGGTGAACATCTACTCACAGTAGCGGTTAGTGAACCGCGCAGTGTCCTTTGCTGGAAGGACTTTCTCTTTTCATCGACCTTGATGATCCTCTTGATTCGCTTTGTTGAGGGATTTACTGCTGTTGAAGATGGCTCTGCAACTAGTGCTCTTTTTATTCCTTTTTTTTTCGGTGGTTTGGGAGTAGCTTTCTCTTTACCCTTCTTGGTGGCCATCTTGAAAAGAGAAGAAGAAAGTAACATGTAAATCTAAGGGTTCGAGCAAGGAAGAGGATGATACAAGTGATAATCAATGCATGGTAAAGAAGAATGTCATTAACACAAGGTCGCGACTACATGTGAGAAGTTCATCAATGGAAATATAGCAAGTGCATGTAATGGTAAGTAAATGCAAGATGTTTATTGGCATGCTGGCAAAGGCATGAGTGGCATAGATCAAGCATTAATTACCCAATTTGATTATCAAGTCTGTCAAACTAACAATCTTTTTGTATTGACAATTATATCCAATCAATAATATATAAAAAGGGGTTTTATGAAAAACAGGCATTAGGGTAGAAGAATAGAATAATTTAAAAATGCACAATGCCATACGGGCTTTTTCACAAACACTTAGTATGCATGGTAGATATGTTACTGAAAGTATTAAATTTGAACATGAAAACAACTAAAAATAATTATTGATAATTGTCAAACAACTTCTTAATAATCCACAAGCAAAATGTAGAAGAAAACAATCACCCAATTAAATTTCTAACACCAATCAAAAGAATGTAAAAAGAAAAAGAAAGAAAAAGAAAACGTAGATAATGAAAGTAAAAAGAAAAGAAGAAGAAAATATAAATGAAAATAATAATGGAAAAGTAAAAAGGGAAGAAGAAAAGAAAAGAACCTTGATAATGAATATGAAAAAGAAGGAGGGAGAAAGTAAAAAGTGGGAAGGAATAAAGAAGAAATAAGGAAGAAGAAAGAATTAAGAAAGGATAAGAAAGATTTAGGGTTGGGGAAGAAAAGATAAGATTTCTGGCGCAGGTATAGTTAAACTGTGCATCGCACGCGACACGGACGCGTGTATCACGCGTTCGCGTGGTTGGCGCTATTTTCAAGTGACGCATATGCGTGGGTGACGCGTGCGTGTGACTTGAATTGTGCTATTGGCGCGAGAGCAGCCTCGCGTACACACAACTCTCTGTTTCGTTTGTACACTGCCAAATTTAGGGTGACGCATGCGCGTGAGGCACGCGCATGCATGAATGGCCTTATTTTGAAAAATGACGCGGACGCGTGGGGGGCGCGTACGCGTGATGGGGCTTGTGCTTCCAGCACACTTTCAGCACACTTCCATCATAACTTTCTGCCATACAGCCATTTACGTCAAGTTCGTAGAGTCACGCGTGCGCGTGGGTGACGCGTACGCGTGGAAGGCTGATTTTTCAAGTGACGCGTATGCATCAGGGATGCGTACGCGTGGGCGTGTTTGTGCCTAAGGCACGCCTCCAGCCATGCTCCGGCGTAACTCTCTGCTTCTTTTCTTCTTTGTTTCTAATGCACGTATGACGCATACGCGTCAGCAATGCTTGCGCGTCGTGTGCCCCTTTTTTTTTATGCAAAATGCAAATGCAAATGCAGACTATATGCAGAGATTATGAGAAGAGTCATTAAGAAAAATAAAGTAAAATAAAACAAAACAAAACTAAGATTGAAACGGAACGATCATACCATGGTGGGTTGTCTCCCTCCTAGCACTTTGCTTTGCCGTCCTCAAGTTGGACGGTCTTCAGGCTCATTCTTCTTCTGTTGGTGGGTCTTCCAAGAGGAAGACCTCTAGCTCTTTGTGATGTTTCATCTTCTCACCATGATAAATCTTTAGGCGATGTCCATTGACCTTAATGAATTTAGAGCTAGAAGGATGACGCAGGTGAAAAACTCCGTATGGCTCTGCCTTTTCTACTCTGTGGGGACCTTCCATCTTGATCTCAGCTTGCTTGGCATGAGCCTCAATCTGGAGTTATAAAGAAGAACTAACTCCCCTGGTCTGAACTCTCTCCTTTTTATGTGCTTGTCATGGACAGCCTTCATCTTCTCTTTGTATCACTTTGAGTTGTTATATGCTTCTAGGTGAAGGTTCTCTAATTCGGCTAGTTGCAGCTTCCTTTCAGTACCAACTTCCTCAAATCCCATGTTGCACTCCCTCATAGCCCAGAAAGCCTTGTGTTCCATCTCTACTGGAAGGTGGCAATCCTTTTCGTACACTAAGTGGAAGGGGCTCATCCCAATGGGTGTCTTATACGCTGTTCTATATGCCCAGAGTGCATCTTGTAGTCTGGCACTCCAGTCCTTCCTATGAGGCTTTACTATCTTCTCTAGAATGCGTTTAATCTCTCTGTTAGACACTTCTTCTTGTCCATTGTTTGGGGATGATAAGCTGTTGCTACTTTGTGGACTATCCCATGCTTCTTCAGTAATCCTGTTAGTCTCCTGTTAAAAAAGTGAGTGCCTTGATCACTCACGATTGCTCATGATGATCCAAAGTGACAAATAATATGGTTTCTAACAAAGGAAACAACAGTGTTAGCATCATCAGTACAGGTAGGAATTACTTCCACCTATTTAGAAATATAATCTACAGCTAACAGTATATAAAGATAACCACCAGAGTTTGGGAATGGACCCATGATGTCAATGTCCCAAACATAAAAAATTTCATAGAAAAGCATAATCTGTTGAGGCATCTCATCCTTCTTGGATATATTACCAAACCTTTGGCATGGGGGACAAGATTTACAAAAGGCAGCAGCATCTTTAAAAAGAGTAGGCCACCAGAATCCACAGTCTAAAATTTTCTAGCTGTTCTTTGAGGGCCAAAATGTCCTCCACTCTCAGAAGAGTGGTTGGCCTCTAAAATGGACTGGAATTCTGATTGAGGCACACACCTTCTAATTACCTGTTCAGCACCACACCTCCATAAATATGGGTCATACCATATATAATATTTGGACTCGCTTTTCAGCTTGTCTCTCTGATGCTTAGTGAAATTGGGAGGGAAAGTATGGCTAACTAGATAATTAGTTACAGGTGCATACCAAGGAACTACTTCAGATACTACATGCAAGCTATCAAATTGAAAAGCATCATTTATAGGAGTGGAGTCATCTTTAATGTGCTCAAGGTGACTCAAGTGGTCTGCCATTAAATTCTGGTTACCATCCTATCCTTAATTTCTAAATCAAATTCTTGCAGCAGCAGCAGTATCCAACGTATCAACCTTAGTTTGGACTCTTTTTAGCTAATAAATATTTTAGAGCTGCATGGTCTGAGTACACTACCACCTTAGTGCCAAGTAAATAGGCACGAAATTTATCCAGAGCAAAAATAATAGCCAGAAGCTCTTTTTCAGTAGTAATGTAATTAGACTTAGCAGCATCTAAGGTCTTAGACGCATAAGCAATTACGAAGGATCCTTACCTTCGCGCTGAGCCAGCGCCGCTCCCACTGCATGGTTGGAGGCATCACAATCGAAGCTTGAGTCAGGGCGATCTTCAGCTTATCAAATGCTTACATGCAATCCTCACTGAACTCGAACTCATATCTTTCTGCAGCAGTCTGGATAAGGGCAATGCTACCTTACTGAAGTCCTTAATGAATCTCCTGTAGAAACCTGCATGGCCAAGGAATGAATGGACTTCCCTCACGGAAGAGGGGTAAGGTAAACTAGAAATGACATCTACCTTTGCTGGATCTACAGAAATACCAGTATTAGACACGACATGTCCTAGAACAATCCCTTGTTTTACTATAAAATGACACTTTTCAAAATTTAATACAAGGTTTAAACTAACACACCTATCTAATACTCTAGCTAAATTATCCAAGCAAAGGTTAAAGGAATCACCATAAACGCTAAAATCATCCATAAATACTTCCATACAGTTCTCAATAAGATCTGAGAAGATACTTATCATGCATCTTTGGAAGTAGCTGGTGCATTACATAACCAAAAGGCATCCTCTTATATGCTTACGTTCCAAAGGGACATATAAAAGTAGTCTTCTCCTGATCTTCAGGAGCTATATGAATTTGAAGTAGCCTGTATAACCATCTAAAAAGCAATAATGAGATTTACCTGATGAGCGATCAGGCATCTGATCAATAAATGGCAAGGGGTAATGATCCTTGCGAGTAGCTTGTTTAGGCGACTATAGTCAATGCAAACCCTCCATGAATTCTGCACTCTAGTTTTAGAACACTCCATGCTCATTCTTACTGTTGTGACTGGTGCACGAAATTGTGATGTCCAGGCTCGACAATCCTGGTAATGCTCCAAAGCTTGTGCTTTGATCTTAATTCATAATGGTCACAACTTCGATACAACTAACCAGCAAGTGCACTGGGTCGTCCAAGTAATACCTTACGTGAGTAAGGGTCGAATCCCACGGAGATTGTTGGTATGAAGCAAGCTATGGTCACCTTGTAAATCTCAGTCAGGCGGATATAAATAATCATGGAGTTTTCGAATACTATATAATAAGATAGGAATAGAGATACTTATGTAATTCAATGGTAGGAATTTCAGATAAGTGAATGGAGATGCTTTTCGTTCCTCTGAACCTCTGCTTTCCTGCTATCTTCATCCAATCAGTCTTACTCCTTTCCATGGCTGGCTGTATGCAAGGGCATCACTGTTGTCAGTGGCTACATCCCCTCCTCTCAGTTTATAATATGCTCACGCACCCTGTCACGGCACGGCTATTCATCTGTCGATTTCCGATCATGCTGGAATAGGATTCACCCTCCTTTTGCGTCTGTCACTAACGCCCAGCACTCGCGAGTTTGAAGCTCGTCACAATCATTCAATCATTGAATCCTACTCAGAATACCACAGACAAGGTTTAGACCTTCCGGATTCTCTTGAATGCCGCCATCATTCTAGCTTACGCCACGAAGATTCTGGTTAGGAGATCTAAGAGATACTCATTCTAGCTTAATTCATGTAGAACAGAAGTGTTTGTCAGGCACGCGTTCATAAGGGAGAAGGATGATGAGCGTCACACATAATCATCACCTTCATCACGTTCTTGGGTGCGAATGGATATCTTAGAAGAGAAATAAGAAGAATTGAATAGAAAACAGTAGTACTTTGCATTAATCTTTGAGGAACAGCAGAGCTCCACACCTTAATCTATGGAGTGTAGAAACTCTACCGTATGAAAATACATAAGTGAAGGTCCAGGCATGGCCGAGATGGCCAGCCCCCTAAACGAGATCAATAGTCTCCTAAGATGAACAATGGATTAAAACTAAGACCAAAGATTCTCAAAAAGACTAGTAAAAGGTCCTATTTATAATAAACTAGCTACTAGGGTTTACATGAGTAAGTAATTGATGCATAAATCCACTTCCTGGGCCCACTTGGTGTGTGTTTGGCTGAGCCTAAGTGTTGCACGTGCAGAGGCCATTTGTGGAGTTGAACGCCAGTTTCTGTGCCAGTTTGGGCGTTTAACTCTGGTTTTGGATCCTTTTCTGGCGCTAGACGCCAGATTTGGGCAGAAGGCTGGCGTTGAACGCCAGTTTACGTCGTCAATTCTTGGCCAAAGTATGAACTATTATATATTTCTGGAAAGACCTGGATGTCTACTTTCCAACGCAATTGGAAGCGCGCCATTTCGAGTTCTGTAGCTCCAGAAAATCCACTTTGAGTGCAGGGAGGTCAGAATCCAACAGCATCAGCAGTCCTTTTTCAACCTCCGAATCTGATTTCTGCTCAAGTCCCTCAATTTCAGCAAGAAAATACCTGAAATCACAGAAAAACACACAAACTCATAGTAAAGTCCAGAAATGTGAATTTAACATAAAAACTAATGAAAACACCCCTAAAAGTAACTAAATCCTACTAAAAACATACTAAAAACAATGCCAAAAAGCGTATAAATTATCCGCTCATCACAACACCAAACTTAAATTGTTGCTTGTCCCCAAGCAACTGAAAATCAAATAGGATAAAAAGAAGAGAATATACTACAAATTCCAAACTATCAATGAAACAGAGCTTCAATCAAATGAGCGGGACTTATAGCTTTTTGCCTCTTGAATAGTTTTGGCATCTCACTTTATCCATTGAGGTTAGAATGATTGGCATCTATAGGAACTCAGAGTTCAGATAGTGTTATTGATTCTCCTAGTTCAGTATGATGATTCTTGAACACAGCTTCTTTATGAGTCTTGGCCGTGGCCCTAAGCACTTTGTTTTCCAGTATTACCACCGGATACATAAATGCCACAGACACATAATTGGGTGAACCTTTTCAGATTGTGACTCAGCTTTGCTAAAGTCCCCAATTAGAGCTGTCCAGGGTTCTTAAGCACACTCTTTGTTTTTGCTTTGGACCTTGACTTTAACCGCTCAGTCTCAAGTTTTCACTTGACACCTACACGCCACAAGCACATGGTTAGGGACAGCTTGGTTTAGCCGCTTAGACCAGGATTTTATTCCTTTAGGCCCTCCTATCCACTGATGCTCAAAGCCTTGGGATCCTTTTTATTTGCCCTTGCCTTTTGGTTTTAAGGGTTATTGGCTTTTTCTGCTTGCTTTTTCTTTTCTTTCTATATTTTTTTTTCGCCTATTTTTTTTTCTATTTTTTTTCTGCAAGCTTTGTTCTTTGCTGCTTTTTCTTGCTTCAAGAATCATTTTTATGATTTTTCAGATTATCAAATAACATGTCTCCTAGTCATCATTCTTTCAAGAGCCAACATATTTAACATTCTTAAACAACAACTTCAAAAGACATATGCACTGTTCAAGCATACATTCAGAAAACAAGAAGCATTGTCACCACATCAATATAATTAAACTAAGTTCAAGGATAAATTCGAAACTTATGTACTTCTTGTTCTTTTGAATTAAAACATTTTTCATTTAAGAGAGGTGATGGATTCATAGGACATTCATATCTTTAAGACAAAGTTACCAACTACTAATGATCATGTAATAAAGGCACAAACATTGATAAGCACATAATATAGAAAACGAAAAACAGAGAAAACAAGAACAAGGAATGAATCCACCTTAGTGATGGTGGCGTTTCCTTCTTGAGGAACCAATGATGTCCTTGAGCTCTTCTATGTCTCTTCCTTGTCTTTGTTGCTCCTCCTTATTGCCTTTTGATCTTCTCTTATTTCATGCAACATGATGGAGTGCTCTTGATGTTCCACCCTTAGTTGTCCCATATTGGAACTCAATTCTCCTAGGGAGGTGTTGATTTGCTCCCAATAATTTTGTGGAGGAAAGTGCATTTGAGGCTTCTCAGGGATCTCATGGAAGTGAGCTTCTTGCGCCTCTTGAGCTTCATGACTGGGCTCTCTTGCTTGCTCCATCTTTTTCTTAGTGATGGGCTTGTCCTCTTGATGAGGATATCTCCCTCTATGTCAATCCCAGCCGAATTGCATAGGTGGCAAATGAGGTGAGGGAAGGCTACCTTGCCATGGTGGAGGACTTGTCAGCCACCTTGTAGAGTTCTTGAGGTATAATCTCATGAACTTCCACCTCTTCTCCAATCATGATGCTATGGATCATGATGGCCCGGTCTATAGTAACTTCAGACCGTTGCTAGTGGGAATGATTGAGCATTGAATAAACTCCAACCATCCTCTAGCTATAGGCTTGAGGTCCAATCTTCTTAGTTGAACCGGCTTGCCTTTGGAGTCAATCTTCCATTGAGCTCCTTCTACACATATGTCCATAAGGACTTGGTCCAACCTTTGATCAAAGATGACTCTCCTTGTGTAGGGGCGTGCGTTCTCTTCCATGTATGGCAAGTTGAACGCCAACCTCACATTTTCGGACTAAAATCTAAGTATTTCCCCCGAACCATTGTAAAATAGTTCTTTGGATCCGGGGTCTTACTTTGATCATGGTTCTTGGTGATCCATGCATTGGCATAGAACTCTTGAACCATTAGCATGCCGACTTGTTGGATGGGATTTGTTAGAACTTCCCAACCTCTTCTTTGAATTTCATGTCGGATCTTTGGATACTCATTTCTTTTGAGTTTAAAAGGGACCTCAGGGATCACCTTTTTCTTGGCCACAACATCATAGAAGTGGTCTTGATGGGCTTTGGAGATGAACCTTTCCATCTCCCATGACTCGGATGTGGAAGCTTTTATCTTCCCTTTCCCTTTTCTAGAGGATTCTCCGGTCTTTGATGCCATCAATGGTAATGGAAAAACAAAAAAGCTATGCTTTTACCACACCAAACTTAGAATATTGCTCGCCCTCGAGCAATAAACAAAAGAATAGAGAAAGAAGAAGAAGAAATATGGAGAGGGAGAGGGAGATGTGGTTTCGGCCAAGAAGGGTATAGAGGGGTTGTGTTGTGTGAATTTGATGAAGAATGGAGGTCTTTATATAGGGAAGGGAGGTGGGGTATTGTTTCGGCCATATGGGTGGTTTGGGTGGGAAATTGTTTTGAATTTTGAAGGTAGGTGGAGTTTATGAGGTAGGTTTATTGGAAGAGTGGGTGGATGTGAGTGGTGAAGGTTTAGTGGGGAAGAGAGATTGAGGTGATTGGTGAGGGTTTTTTAGGGAAGAGTGTTTATGGGTTGTGTGAAAGAGAGTGGTGAGAAGAAGTGAGTCGAGGTAGTTGGGGATCCTGTGGGGTCCACAGATCCTGAATGGATCCTGTGGGGTCCAAAGATCCTGAGTGGATCCTGTGGGGTCCACAGATCCTGAGGTGTTCAAGGATTTACATCCCTGCACCCATTAGGCATGTAAAAATGCCCTTGTACCCAACTCTGGGCGTTCAGCGCCAGGTTGGTGGCCATTTTGGGCGTTCAACGCCCATCTGTGTGCCATTTCTGGCGCTGAACGCCAGAACCATGCCTGTTCTGGCGTTCAGCGCCCAGAAGCTGCCAATTTTGGGCGTTCAGCGCCAGAACCATGCTCTGTTCTGGCGCTGAACGCCAGACAGATGCTCCTCCAGGGTGTGATTTTCTTCTGCTGTTTTTGATTCCGTTTTCAATTTTTATATTTATTTTGTGACTCCACATGATCATGAACCTAAGAAAACATGAAAAACAATAAAAATAAGAATTAGATAAACATTGGGTTGCCTCCCAACAAGCGCTTCTTTAATGTCAATAGCTTGACAGTGAGCTCTCATGGAGCCTCACAGATGTACAGAGCTTTGTTGAGACTCTCCAACACCAAACTTAGAGTTTGGATATGGGAGTTCAACACCAAACTTAGAGTTTGGTTGTGGCCTCCCAACACCAAACTTAGAGTTTGACTGTGGGGCTCTGGTTGACTCTGCTTTGAGAGAAGCTTTTCAAGCTTCCTCTCCATGGTTGCAGAGGGAGATCCTTGAGTTTTGAATACAAGGGAGTTCTCATTCCATTGAAGGACTATTTCACCTCTGTCAACATCAATCACAGCTCTTGCTGTGGCCAGGAAAGGTCTTCCTAGGATGATGGATTTATCCTCTTCCTTTCCAGTATCCAGGACAATGAAATCAGTAGGTATGTAAAGGCCCTCAACCTTTACTAATACATCTTCTACTTGTCCATATGCCTGTTTTCTTGAGCTGTCTGCCATCTCTAGTGAGATTTTAGCAGCTTGCACCCCATAGATTCCCAGTTTCTCTATTACAAAGAGGGGCATGAGGTTTATCCCTGAACCAAGGTCACACAGAGCCTTAAAGATCATGGTGCCTATGGTACAAGGGATTATGAACTTTCCAGGATCCTGTCTCTTCTGAGGCAATGTCAGTTGATCCAGATCACTTAGTTCATTGATGAACAAGGGAGGTTCAACTTCCGAAGTATCAATGCCAAACAATTTGGCATTCAACTTCATGATTGCACCAAGAAACTTGGCAGTTTGCTCTTCAGTAACATCCTCATTCTCTTCAGAAGAGGAATACTCATCAGAGCTCATGAAGGACATAAGGAGGTTCAATGGAATCTCTATGGTCTCTAGATGAGTCTCAGATTCCTTTGGTTCCTCAGAGGGAAGCTCCTTATTGACCACTGGACGTCCAGGAGGTCTTCCTCCTTGGGATTCACGTCCTCTCCTCTCCTCACAGGTTCGGCCATGGCGCTTATGTCAATGGCCTTGCACTCTCCTTTTGGGTTCTCTTCTGTATTGCTTGGGAGAGTACTAGGAGGGATTTCAGTGATCCTTTTACTCAGCTGGTCCACTTGTGCTTCCAAATTTCTAATGGAAGACCTTGTTTCATTCATGAAACTTACAGTGGCTTTAGATAGATCAGAGACTAGATTTGCTAAATTAGAAGCATTTTCTTCAGAGTTCTCTGTCTGTTGCTGAGTTGATGATGGAAAAGGTTTATTATTGTTAAACCTGTTTCTTCCACCATTATTAAAGCCTTGTTGGGGCTTTTGATCCTTCCATGAGAAATTTGGATGATTTCTCCATGTTGAGTTATAGGTGTTTCATAAGGTTCACCTAAGTAATTTACCTCTGCTATTGCAGGGTTCTCAGGATCATAGGCTTCTTCTTCAGAAGATGCCTCTGAGTACTGTTGGATGCAGCTTGCATTCCATGCAGACTCTGAGAGATCATATTGACTTCTGAGTCAATATTTTGTTCTGAGCCAATATGGCATTCAGAGTATCAACTTCAAGAACTCCCTTCTTCATAGGCGTCCCATTACTACAGGATTCCTTTCAGAAGTGTACATGAACTGGTTATTAGCAACCATGTCAATGAGTTTCTTGAGCTTCTGCAGGCGTTTTCTTTAGGTGAATGGATCCACCTGCAGAAGTGTCCAATGACATCTTTGATACTCAGATAAACCATCATAGAATATGTCCAGGATGGTCATTTTGAAAGCATGTCAGAAGGACACTTTTTGGTCAACTGTTTGTATCTTTCCAAGCTTCATAGAGGGATTCACCTTCTTCTGTCTGAAGGTTTGAACATCAGCTCTAAGCTTGCTCAGCTTTTGAGGAGGAAACTACTTGGTTAAGAAAGCGTGACCAGCTTATCCCAAGAGTTCAGGCTGTCTTTGGGTTGAGAATCCAACCATAATCTAGCTCTATCTCTTACAGCAAAAGGGAAAGCATGAGCCTGTAGACTTCAGGATCTACTCCATTAGTCTAACAGTATCACATATCTGCAAGAATTCAGTTAAGAACTGAAAAGGATCTTCAGATGGAAGTCCATGAAACTTGCAGTTCTGCTGCATCAGAGAAACTAACTGAGGTTTCAGCTCAAAGTTGTTGCTCCAATGGCAGAAATTGGAATTAGGTGCAGTGAAGTCACCAAGCATCTTCCTTACATTATTATTATTTCGGCTGCCATCTCCTCTGTCTGTTCGAAAATTTCTGAAAAGTTATCTCTGGATTGTTGTATTTAGCTTCTCTTAATTTTCTCTTCAGAGTCCTTTCAGGTTCTGGATCTGCTTCCACAAGAATGTTCTTATCCTTGCTCCTGCTCATATGACAAAGAAGAAGGCACAGAAAAATAATAATAATAATGGAGATCCTTTATACCACAGTATAGGGATTCCTGTGTGAGTGGAAGAAGAGGGGGAGACAAAGAATGTAATTAAGGAAGAAACACAACTGTACGGATGGAAGAGATGTGAGATGAGATGTTAGGATATGAATGAATAAATAGAATGAGATGGGAGAGAGAGAATTTTTCGAAAAATATTTTGAAAAAGTTAGTGATTTTTGAAATGTTTTTGAAATTGTTAGTATTTTTTTTTTCGAAAATTTTTGAAATCAAAAATAAAAATAAAAATAATTAGTTAATTAAAAATAAATTTTTGAAAAGGGGGAGATATTTTCGAAAATTAGAAAGGGAGAATTAGTTAGGTGGTTTGAAAAAGTTAAGAAACAAACAAAAAGTTGTTAGTTAGTTGAAACAAACTTGAAAGGATAGGAAGTTAGGAAGTTAGAAAATATTTGAAAAGATATTTTGAAAAAGATAAGATAAGAAGATATTTTGAAAAGTATGATAAAATTAGTTTTGAAAAAGATTTGATTTTTAAAATCACATTAATACTTGATTCATAAGAATCACAAGATATGATTCTAGAACTTAAAGTTTGAATCTTTCTTAACAAGCAAGTAACAAACTTCAAATTTTGAATCAAAACATTAATGATTATGTTATTTTCGAAAATTAGTGATAAAAATAAGAAAAAGATTTTTGAAAAAGATTTTGAAAAGATAAGATTTTCAAATTGAAAATTTGATTTGACTCATAAGAAACAACATGATTTTAAAAATTTTTGAAAAAGTCACACAATTTCGAATTTGATGAGAGAAAAAGGAAAAGATATTTTTTTGATTTTTGAATTTTTATGAAAAACATGAAAATATGCAATGCATGAAATTTTAGATCAAACAATGAATGCATGCAAGAATGCTATGAAGGTCAAGATGAACACCAAGAACACTTTGAATGCCATGATGAACATCATAGACACAATTTTGAAAAACTTTTAATGCAAAGAAAACATGCAGACACCAAACTTAGAATTCTTTAATGCTTAGACACTAAGAATTCAAGAATGCATATGATAAACATGAAAAACACAAAATAAAAAAATCATCAAGATCAAACAAGAAGACTACCAAGAACAACTTGAAGATCAGAAGAACACTATGAATGCATGATATTTTCGAAAAATGCAAGATGCATATGCAATTGACACAAACTTATGATATGACTCAAGACTCAAACAAGAAACAAAATATTTTGATTTTTATGATTTTCTAATTTTTCGAAATTATTGAAAAGGGAAAATAAGGATTCCAAAATTTTTAATATGAATTCCAGGAATCTTGCATCTTAGTCTAAAGCTTCAGTCCAGGAATTAGACATGGCTCACTAGCCAGCCAAGCTTTCAAAGAAAGCTCCGGTCCAAAACACTAGACCTGGCCAATGGCCAGCCAAGCTTCAGCAGGTGATCATGGATCAGCAGCAGGTGGATGAGCAACAACTAAATTGCTCTGATAACAAATTGCAAGCCTCAGTCCAAATAAATTTAGACATGGCTTTACAGTCAGCCAGGCTTCACATGCTTCATGAAAGACTAGAATTCATTCTTAAAATCTGAATAAAATTTTTAAAACATTTTTTTTTTTGAAAACAGATGAGAGATTGAAAATATTTTGAAAAATTTTTGAAAAAAAACAAAAGAAATTACCTAATTACTGAAGCAGTACTAAATGGCAACCCGTCAGTTGTCCAAACTCAAACAATCCCCAGAGGCACGGGCCAAAAACAGGGAACGATACATGATGAGCAGGTCAGCAACATTATATGATAAAAATAATAGAGAATTATTAATCATGGTAGAATTCAGATAAGCGAATGGAGATGCTTTCGTTCCTCGAACCTCTGCTTTCCTGCTATCTTCATCCAATCAGTCTTACTCCTTTCCATGGCTGGCTTTATGCAAGGGCATCACCGTTGTCAGTGGCTACATCCCCTCCTCTCAGTGAATAATATGCTCACGCACCCTGTCACGGCCGGTATTCATCTTCGGTTCCGACATGCGGAAGGATTCACCCTCCTTTTCGTCGCCTAACGCCCAGCACCGCGGAGTGAAGCTCGTCACAGTCATTCATCATTGAATCTACTCAGATCCAAGACAAGGTTTAGACCTCCGGATTCTCTGAATGCCCCATCATTTAGTTACCCAAGATTCTGGTTAAGATTAGAATATCATTAGCTTATTCATGTAGCAAAGTGTTGTCGGACACGTCATAGGGAGAAGGGATGAGCGTCACACAATCATCACCTTCATCACGTTCTTGGTGCGAATGGATATCTTTTAGATAGTCTTTGTAATTTTTAAGAAGCTAATTAATTATGATTAGAAACTTAGTATGTACTTTTGGCATTTAAGGTCTTTTTTTGGTATGAACCTTCTGATGTGTTTTTTTTTCTACTATTTTCTTTTATTATTATATTTGGGATTTTGTTTTTGGTATGGTTCATGAAGATTTTATTGTTTCTTAGTCCTTGGTTTTGGTTTTTTTACTTTACTTTGGATTTACGTCGTTTTAAGTGGCTTTTCAAATCTGTGCTCCATGCATTGGCTCTCCTCCAGATGAAGAACCAAGAAATATTGCGTTTGCAGAATTGGACCCCGCCCCCCCCCTAAATCGAGATTTCTATATATGCTTCTAAATTCTAATAGATTACTAACATGGGTAATTATGTATCATTATTACCGGACATGTTACTCTCCATTATTATGTTTGTCATTTATTGCTTTAATTATCAATTTTTTTTAGTATTTGAAAGAGTTCTTTTAACTTATTTATTATGTAAATTCTTTCTTGTTCTTTACTACAGTTTCCTTGTTTTTAGTGTGTTTATTATATTTGTTATCTAGAATTAAGTGGGGGAACTACTTTTTGCCAGGCTAGGCCCACAGGGCTGT